>NC_140176.1:121718770-121721270 GCF_963971535.1 Notolepis coatsorum
CACTGAAGCCATAGATATGACTCTGAACGACCCGACAGGAGCACAATTATAACGGGCTCACGCACCTCACAAGAGCCATTTAGAGCACAGTTGGCCTGCTTGTTTGGCACGGGGGGGGGGGGGGGGCAGACGCAGAACACCCACCTCCAAACCCGATTAAATATCGTTTAAAATAAAAAGCTAAATACTATTATTTTGTGTGTCATGTTTCCAAATAAGATTGTTCACAACTAAATGCTTTCTACCTTCAATTTGTTGGTTCAATCCGTGATCAATCTCACTCTCAGTGAAGTTTCTCATAAGTTCGCTTAGTCCATTATAGTGTTTCATTGCCATATATGGTTAATTAGGGACGGTTCTGTATGCAAATGCTTATAATCATGCACAAGCATAGACGGTAAGAACAATTGGTATATTTATCAACACAGAGGGCTAGATCCACAAAGAATGGATTGCACGGAGCAAGTTGCACCCTTACTGTATTGTACCCATTCTGCAATCTGTTAATAAAATGTTCATTCAATCAATCACCGCGCAGATTGATTGATTGAATGAACATTTTATTAACAGATTGCAGAATGGGTACAATACAGTACGTCTCAATACACACAATTGTTATGGGGATGCAGACCAGAGAAAGACTTTAGTCTTGTTTACATCAGGGTCCCCCATTTTCAATTCATGATGAATTGTAAGTAAGGGTGCAACTTGCTCCGTGCAATCCATTCTTTGTGGATCTAGCCCAGAGTGTGCGTACGACCTGTGCACGCACGGTTGATAAATCCTGATTTTTCTGTGAGTAGAGACATTCTAAATTCCGAGCGCAGGAACGAAAATAGAACACTTTCTACACATTATTCTTAAATGAGGACCCTGGGTTCCATACCCGCTTGGGGACCAGGTTGCCGTGTTGCCAGGTACCCAGGTGGGGTATCTCCCGGGCCGTTCTGTGTGGAGTTTGCATGTTCTCCCCCCGTGCTCGCAAGGGTTTCCCCTCCCGATAAGATAAATCCAATGGAAAAACATGCACAACAGATCGCTAACGCTGTCGCGTCCCTGACGAAGACGGACAGGAGCACTTGGATTGGTCCCCGGGCGCGGCACACGCTGCAGCCCTTGTCTGCTCCCGGCTGCCCGTGGGGGGGAGGGGGAAGGACGTTTGGGAAGTGCATGAACATTTCATCAGCGACTCAGTGCATGTGTGTGTGTGTATTCCTGTGGGTCGCCCATCTCATGCGTGTGTGTTAAATCTGCATGACAAATAAAGACTTCTTCTATCTGTCTGTCTGTCTGTCTGTCTGTCTGTCTGTCTGTCTGTCTGTCTGTCTGTCTGTCTGTCTGTCTGTCTGTCTGTCTGTCTGTCTGTCTGTCTGTCTGTCTGTCTGTCTGTCTGTCTGTCTGTCTGTCTGTCTGTCTGTCTGTCTGTCTGTCTGTCTGTCTGTCTGTCTGTCTGTCTGTCTGTCTGTCTGTCTGTCTGTCTGTCTGTCTGTCTGTCTGTCTGTCTGTCTGTCTGTCTGTCTGTCTGTCTGTCTGTCTGTCTGTCTGTCTGTCTGTCTGTCTGTCTGTCTGTCTGTCTGTCTGTCTGTCTGTCTGTCTGTCTGTCTGTCTGTCTGTCTGTCTGTCTGTCTTTCTGTCTGTCTGTCTGTCTGTCTGTCTGTCTGTCTGTCTGTCTGTCTGTCTGTCTGTCTGTCTGTCTGTCTCTCCCCCAGCTGTCAGAGGAAGAGGAGAGAAGGAGGAGGAGGAGTTTGGAGGAAGAGCCGAGAGGAGTTCAATCTGTCCTCAACCTGCAGGGAGCACGCAAGAAGTCCTACACACTGGTACACGTTTGAATACTTTATTTGGTTCCACAAATTATATTACATAAACACGGAATCAAATGTATCGGGGCCAAGCAGCACTGAACACTTAAGGGACACATAGCACCTCCTTCTCCACGCGGCTAAGCTGCCAATAATAGCTGAGACAGAGCAATATTTGGCCATTTGTTTGGCTTTTCTTTTAGACGTTGCAGCAATTCTCAGACCGGTCATGGTGCATTTGTATACACACACACCCGTACATAGGCCTACATGCACACACAAACAATAGTACACACACACACGACTGGATCTTATAAACCAGTCACAGTGGAACAGTAATACCATGATGTGTTTCTAGTGGTTTAGCTGCTCTACTGCTGCACAGAAGTTAGGCGTTTTCTTTTGACAGTGGTTACCAATGGGTTAATGATGTTCACAAACATGCAAGGCCTCTATTATATGTATTTATATATCTATGTATTTATATATCTATGTATTTATATATATGTGTGTTGGTACATATATGTATTTATATATATGTGTGTTGATATATATATATATATATATATATATATATATATATATATATGTGTGTTGGTATATGTATGTATGTATACAGTATATGTGTTGGTATATATATATGTATTTATATATGTGTTGGTATATGTATGTATGTATACAGTATATGTGTTGGTATATAT
>NC_140176.1:121728770-121758770 GCF_963971535.1 Notolepis coatsorum
AGGCACAGACGGCCCACATGAAGACCCAGCCCTCCGAGGTGGAGAGGCTGACCGAGGAGCACTGAGGCTGGGCACGACTCCTACCTGAGGCCCCTGTCTGGAAGTCTGCTGTAAGGCCTGGCTGCTCCACTGCTTTACTGGTTTACTGACAGGCCGGCTGGTTGGTTAATTAACTGATTGATTTACTGCCTATAGGTTTGTAGGACGATGTTTCCTGTCAGTCTGCTGTCTGTCTGTCTGCCTGTTTCTCCTTGTCTCTGGTAGAAGAGGACTTTACTGTCTGTTTCTCCTTGTCTCTGGTAGAAGAGGACTTTACTGTCTGTTTCTCCTTGTCTCTCTCTGATGGAAGAGGACTTTACTGTCTGTTTCTCCTTGTCTCTGGTAGAAGAGGACTTTACTGTCTGTTTCTCCTTGTCTCTGATGGAAGAGGACTTTACTGTCTGTTTCTCCTTGTCTCTGATAGAAGAGGACTTTACTGTCTGTTTCTCCTTGTCTCTGATGGAAGAGGACTTTACTGTCTGTTTCTCCTTGTCTCTGGTAGAAGAGGACTTTACTGTCTGTTTCTCCTTGTCTCTCTCTGATGGAAGAGGACTTTACTGTCTGTTTCTCCTTGTCTCTGGTAGAAGAGGACTTTACTGTCTGTTTCTCCTTGTCTCTGATAGAAGAGGACTTTACTGTCTGTTTCTCCTTGTCTCTGATAGAAGAGGACTTTACTGTCTGTTTCTCCTTGTCTCTCTCTGATGGAAGAGGACTTTACTGTCTGTTTCTCCTTGTCTCTGATAGAAGAGGACTTTACTATCTGTTTCTCCTTGTCTCTGATAGAAGAGGACTTTACTGCCTGTTTCTCCTTGTCTCTGATAGAAGAGGACTTTACTGTCTGTTTCTCCTTGTCTCTGATAGAAGAGGACTTTACTGTCTGTTTCTCCTTGTCTCTGATAGAAGAGGACTTTACTGTCTGTTTCTCCTTGTCTCTGGTGGAAGAGGACTTTACTGTCTGTTTCTCCTTGTCTCTGGTGGAAGAGGACTTTACTGTCTGTTTCTCCTTGTCTCTGATAGAAGAGGACTTTACTGTCTGTTTCTCCTTGTCTCTGATGGAAGAGGACTTTACTGTCTGTTTCTCCTTGTCTCTGATAGAAGAGGACTTTACTGTCTGTTTCTCCTTGTCTCTGATAGAAGAGGACTTTACTGTCTGTTTCTCCTTGTCTCTGGTAGAAGAGGACTTTACTGTCTGTTTCTCCTTGTCTCTCTCTGATAGAAGAGGACTTTACTGTCTGTTTCTCCTTGTCTCTGATGGAAGAGGACTTTACTGTCTGTTTCTCCTTGTCTCTGGTGGAAGAGGACTTTACTGTCTGTTTCTCCTTGTCTCTCTCTGGTGGAAGAGGACTTTACTGTCTGTTTCTCCTTGTCTCTGGTAGAAGAGGACTTTACTGTCTGTTTCTCCTTGTCTCTGGTGGAAGAGGACTTTACTGTCTGTTTCTCCTTGTCTCTGATGGAAGAGGACTTTACTGTCTGTTTCTCCTTGTCTCTGGTGGAAGAGGACTTTACTGTCTGTTTCTCCTTGTCTCTGATAGAAGAGGACTTTACTGTCTGTTTCTCCTTGTCTCTGATAGAAGAGGACTTTACTGTCTGTTTCTCCTTGTCTCTCTCTGATGGAAGAGGACTTTACTGTCTGTTTCTCCTTGTCTCTCTGATAGAAGAGGACTTTACTGTCTGTTTCTCCTTGTCTCTGATGGAAGAGGACTTTACTGTCTGTTTCTCCTTGTCTCTGATAGAAGAGGACTTTACTGTCTGTTTCTCCTTGTCTCTGGTGGAAGAGGACTTTACTGTCTGTTTCTCCTTGTCTCTGATAGAAGAGGACTTTACTGTCTGTTTCTCCTTGTCTCTGATAGAAGAGGACTTTACTGTCTGTTTCTCCTTGTCTCTGATAGAAGAGGACTTTACTGTCTGTTTCTCCTTGTCTCTGATAGAAGAGGACTTTACTGTCTGTTTCTCCTTGTCTCTGATAGAAGAGGACTTTACTGTCTGTTTCTCCTTGTCTCTGATAGAAGAGGACTTTACTGTCTGTTTCTCCTTGTCTCTGATAGAAGAGGACTTTACTGTCTGTTTCTCCTTGTCTCTGATAGAAGAGGACTTTACTGTCTGTTTCTCCTTGTCTCTGATAGAAGAGGACTTTACTGTCTGTTTCTCCTTGTCTCTGATAGAAGAGGACTTTACTGTCTGTTTCTCCTTGTCTCTCTCTGATAGAAGAGGACTTTACTGTCTGTTTCTCCTTGTCTCTGGTGGAAGAGGACTTTACTGTCTGTTTCTCCTTGTCTCTGGTGGAAGAGGACTTTACTGTCTGTTTCTCCTTGTCTCTGATAGAAGAGGACTTTACTGTCTGTTTCTCCTTGTCTCTGGTGGAAGAGGACTTTACTGTCTTGTTATAACCTTCCTTCCCTCCTTCCTTCCAGCGAGCTGTACAGTAGTTTGACATTATCTGCAGTCAGATTTTATTCCCTAACCCTGCTGTCTCCTGGAGGTCCTAAAAGCTTTTCACATGCTTGATACCTGGGATTATGGCCACAGATACCTGAGATTATGGCCACAGATATCTGGGATTAGATATTCTCCTTCTCCTTGTGGTCAGCTGCCTTCCTGCATCGCATTCACCTGTGTGTGTGTGTGTGTGTGTGTGTGTGTGTGTGTGTGTGTGTGTGTGTGTGTGTGTGTGTGTGTTCTCTCCTAGTGTGGTTTCTTCGTGAGGAGGGTGGGGGCGTGGCAGAGCGTGGCCGTGCACCAGGGGAGGATTATGGGTAAAGAGCAACGCTATGCCAATGCAGACGGCTTCCTCATCCAGGATGATGTCACTTCCTCCAAAAGCAGGAAGAGGAAAAAACACTGGGTCACCATTTGGACTGACGAACACACTCACTAATACAAACACCTGTCTGGTTCTCCTGGAATACAATCACAATAATATAATCTACATTGGTCTTTTTTCTATTGTTTGCTTATTGTGTCTTTCGTGATGTGGTCAATGTGAAACATAAAGGGGCAGTTCACCCACAATGTAAAATAAATAAATATATATATATATACATAATATATTTCCCTCTTACTCAGAGTGCTAGATAGTTTCAGTGTGATCTATTACAGAGAGTGTTGTGGAATGGACTGCATTTATATATGCAGTCCATCTATCATCCATCCTCCAGGTAGTTTCAGTGTGACTCTGTCAGTGGTGAACATCGGGGACATTGGATCCTTGTGTTGTGTTAATGATCCTATTATTAAACTACAGAAAAGAGCTATTAGAATAATAAACAACGTTAGTTACCTTGAATCGACAAACAATTATTCATAAAGTCATGCACATAAAAATTTGTAGATATGGTGTACATAAAAACCTTGGAAATCCTTTTTTGTGCTAAGAGTAAGAACCTACCAGCTTGTATTCAATGTCTCTTTAAACCAAGAGAAGGAAAGTATAATTTAAGAGGGTTGTGTATTCTTAAAACATGTAAAAAAGGTAAGAATTAATGTAAAAGCTAGATGTGTTTAAATTTTGGGAGTTAAATTATGGAATAGCCTTAGTGACGGGTTGAAGATGTGTACTTCTCAGGGGAGATTTAAAAAGGCCTTAAAGGATCAAATAATTCAGGAGTACAGTTTTGGGTAAAACATAAAAAGAAATAAAAAAATATATACCTTGCAGCATATTTGAAGTTTTTTTTTCTTATATTAAAATATATTTAGTTTTTAAGAATTTGTAAGGGATAGGCAAAATAAGCATGTGCTTCAGCCTATTCCTTTTCTTCTGTCGTTGATTTTGGATTTTGTGTGTGAGCTTGCCTTGAATATGTACATTTGTGATTTTATTCTTTTTCTTTTCCTTTTGTAAGTCCACACGAGTGTGTTTTTGATTTGTCTGTAAACAAGACCGAAAAATAAACATCATTCATTCATTAATTACAGCTCCATGAAATGATGTAGAAAAGAAAAACTAGTGATACCTCGTCTTATAGGGACTGCTACCTTATCGTTTCATGGAGCTGTAATCAACACAACACAAGGATCCAATGTCCCCGATGACATCACTGGTGGCCATACTCAAACTGATTAACCCTCTAATAGCTGTCAAACTAAAGGAATGTGTGCTAAACCTGTTTTGAGTGTTTGGATGTGTGTGAGATTATGTGTAAAGTAAATCAGCATTGTTTTGTGGTGAAGTGCCCCTTTAAAGCTCATGCTGCTGACTGAGTATAGTATCTGGTCAGCTGAGAGGCAGTTTGACACCCGTCTGTCACCTGTCCCCAAATCACCCTTTCATAGGGAGGTGTAGTGGTTACGTCATTGTTGTTTAAACTTTTCATAGGATAAATCCCTATAAGGGTGGACCGCGTGGGAAACTAAAGTGACGTCAGACGACACCTCCCTATAAAGAGCAACAAGGCCAAATGTTGAAATAACGTTTTCTCTCTCGATTCTGTCCCGAGGTCGTTTGTGAGCTGCGTATTAATGTGGGATATGAACGTACAGATCTCTGAAACCAGCAGGATATACACTCTGCAGACCAAAGGACAACACTGCTGTTTAATCTGTGTCAGTGTCGTGTTGTCGTGTTGAATGTTAGTCTGTTCGGTTCCTCAGACACAACAAGGTTTCATTCAGAACCACAGCGTCTCAAACCAAGACCCCCTGGCGCCCCCTGCTGTATGCTGAGGGAATCGACTGACAGAAAAAATGCCAATGCATCACTTTAGTGAATGTGTGTTTGTAATATTAACACAAGTGTGTGTGTGTGTATGTGTTTGTAACAATAAGATTTGTAAACAAACGTGTTTGTAATATTCAGACTCATAGAAAATGTGTTGTAGATGAGAGACGTGTAGATTTATTTATTTGATATTTCACTGCTACTGTAGTCCCTATATCTATCTCTGACATCATCACCGTATCTCTGCCCACCGCGCCCCTCCTCTCTCTGCCCACCGCGCCCCTCCTCTCTCTGCCCACCGCACCCCTCCTCTCTCTGCCCACCGCGCCCCTCCTCTCTCTGCCCACCGCGCCCCTCCTCTCTCTGCCCACCGCGCCCCTCCTCTCTCTGCCCACCGCACCCCTCCTCTCTCTGCCCACCGCGCCCCTCCTCTCTCTGCCCACCGCGCCCCTCCTCTCTCTGCCCACCGCGCCCCTCCTCTCTCTGCCCACCGCACCCCTCCTCTCTCTGCCCACCGCGCCCCTCCTCTCTCTGCCCACCGCGCCCCTCCTCTCTCTGCCCACCGCGCCCCTCTATCTGCCCACCGCGCCCCTCCTTTCTCTGCCCACCGCGCCCCTCCTTTCTCTGCCCACCGCGCCCCTCCTCTCTCTGCCCACCGCGCCCCTCCTTTCTCTGCCCACCGCGCCCCTCCTCTATCTGCCCACCGCGCCCCTCCTCTCTCTGCCCACCGCGCCCCTCCTCTCTGCCCACCGCGCCCCTCCTCTCTCTGCCCACCGCGCCCCTCCTCTCGCTGCCCACCGCGCCCCTCCTCTCTCTGCCCACCGCACCCCTCCTCTCTCTGCGCACCGCGCCCCTCCTCTCTGCCCACCGCGCCCCTCCTCTCTCTGCCCACCGCGCCCCTCCTCTCTCTGCCCACCGCGCCCCTCCTCTCTCTGCCCACCGCGCCCCTCCTCTCTCTGCCCACCGCACCCCTCCTCTCTCTGCCCACCGCGCCCCTCCTCTCTCTGCCCACCGCGCCCCTCCTCTCTCTGCCCACCGCGCCCCTCCTCTCTGCCCACCGCGCCCCTCCTCTCTCTGCCCACCGCGCCCCTCCTCTCGCTGCCCACCGCGCCCCTCCTCTCTCTGCCCACCGCACCCCTCCTCTCTCTGCCCACCGCACCCCTCCTCTCTCTGCCCACCGCACCCCTCCTCTCTCTGCCCACCGCGCCCCTCCTCTCTCTGCCCACCGCACCCCTCCTCTCTCTGCCCACCGCGCCCCTCCTCTCTCTGCCCACCGCGCCCCTCCTCTCTCTGCCCACCGCACCCCTCCTCTCTCTGCCCACCGCGCCCCTCCTCTCTGCCCACCGCGCCCCTCCTCTCTCTGCCCACCGCGCCCCTCCTCTCTCTGCCCACCGCGCCCCTCCTCTCTCTGCCCACCGCGCCCCTCCTCTCTCTGCCCACCGCGCCCCTCCTCTCTCTGCCCACCGCGCCCCTCCTCTCTGCCCACCGCGCCCCTCCTCTCTCTGCCCACCGCGCCCCTCCTCTCTGCCCACCGCGCCCCTCCTCTCTGCCCACCGCGCCCCTCCTTTCTCTGCCCACCGCGCCCCTCCTTTCTCTGCCCACCGCACCCTTCCTCTCTCTGCGCACCGCGCCCCTCCTCTCTGCCCACCGCGCCCCTCCTCTCTCTGCCCACCGCGCCCTTCCTCTCTCTGCGCACCGCGCCCCTCCTCTCTCTGCCCACCGCGCCCCTCCTCTCTCTGCGCACCGCGCCCCTCCTCTCTCTGCCCACCGCACCCCTCCTCTCTCTGCCCACCGCGCCCCTCCTCTCTCTGCCCACCGCGCCCCTCCTCTCTGCCCACCACGCCCCTCCTCTCTCTGCCCACCGCGCCCTTCCTCTCTCTGCGCACCGCGCCCCAACTCTCTCTACCAGTGATGTACTGACTGTGATCTGTACATGTGATTATAACATGTCTGACTGTCATCTGTACATGTGATTATAACATGTCTGACTGTCATCTGTGTACATGTGATTATAACATGTCTGACTGTGATCTCTGTACATGTGATTATAACATGTCTGACTGTGATCTGTACATGTGATTATAACATGTCTGACTGTCATCTGTGTACATGTGATTATAACATGTCTGACTGTCATCTGTGTACATGTGATTATAACATGTCTGACTGTGATCTGTACATGTGATTATACCATGTCTGGCTGTGATCTCTGTACATGTGATTATAACATGTCTGACTGTGATCTGTGTACATGTGATTTGTAACATGTCTGACTGTGATCTGTACATGTGGTTTATAACGTCTGTGATCTCTGTACATGTGATTATAACATGTCTGTGTACATGTGATTATAACATGTCTGTGTACATGTGATTTATAACGTGTCTGACTATATGATCTTTGTACATCTTGTTTGTAAAGCCTGTCTCGTGCCTCTTGTAGTCTCTACAACATGGCAGGTGATTTGTAACGTGATGTGGATCTTGTTTCTACGCGTCTGTTTGAATCTGCAGTGATGATGTTTCGCTACATTGTTTCTATTAAAGTATTTTTTCAGAGTAAAAGACTTCTTCTCCACTCCGTCAACTCACTTCCTGTCCGCCCAAGTAGCCATTAAAGTTATATCTGTAATATATCCCATACCACTGGCTAGTATAGATTACTACCATAGTATATTTATACTTGTATCACTGTACATAATAATTAGGGATGCACCGATCCGATATTGATATCGGCCCGATATGACTAAAATAGCTAGATCGGGTATCGGAGACAATAATTTTTTTTTAATTATTATTATAATTTTTTATATATATATTTATTTCGGTTTTTGTTATTTAATTTTTATAATAAATAACAATTCAGTACATTTATATCTGTGTTAATTTGTTACATTTTGTTTCACTAAGTTAGGAAAGTAATGTTTTAAGTCATGCCTGATGTTGCCTTCCACAAAAGAATGATCCCAGTCTCTTCCACACAGTGACAGTGAGGCATACAGTTTATTAATTGAACAAGGGTATCGGATCGGTACTCGGTATCGGCCGATACCCCAAAGCCCAGGTATCGGTATCGGGACTGAAAAAGTCGGGTCGGTGCATCCCTAATAATAATACTATAACTGTAACGGTACACAAAAACCACGGTACGGTACGTACCTCGGTTTTGAAGTCAAGGTTCGGTACAAGTTTTCGGTACAGTGGTACAATAACTATATTAGATTGTGAAAAAAACAGCCCCCAGTGGGCGGTCGTTAGTGGTTAACATACCATTGTATTCGTTCGGTACACTACACAGCCGTTCGGTACGGTACACACTGAAACGGTTCGGTACGGATACGATACAGTTTCACCTTCATGAAGCTACAGCACTTAGCCAGCGTCACAAGAAACAGTTTATCCTTCATGTAGCTGCAGCACTTAGCCAGCATCACAAGAAACAGTTTCTCCTTCATGAAGCTGCAGCACTTAGCCAGCGTCACAACAAGAAACAGTTTCACCTTCATGAAGCTACAGCACTTAGCCAGCGTCACAAGAAACAGTTACACCTTCATGAAGCTACAGCACTTAGCCAGCGTCACAACAAGAAACAGTTTCACCTTCATGAAGCTACAGCACTTAGCCAGCGTCACAAGAAACAGTTTCACCTTCATGAAGCTACAGCACTTAGCCAGCGTCACAAGAAACAGTTTCTCCTTCATGTAGCTACAGCACTTAGCCAGCGTCACAAGAAAGTTTCACCTTAATGTAGCTGCAGCACTTAGCCAGCGTCACAACAAGAAACAGTTTCACCTTCATGAAGCTACAGCACTTAGCCAGCGTCACAATAAACAGTTTCACCTTCATGAAGCTACAGCACTTAGCCAGCGTCACAACAAGAAACAGTTTCACCTTCATGAAGCTACAGCACTTAGCCAGCGTCACAACAAGAAACAGTTTCACCTTCATGAAGCTACAGCACTTAGCCAGCGTCACAACAAGAAACAGTTTCACCTTCATGAAGCTACAGCACTTAGCCAGCGTCACAACAAGAAACAGTTTCACCTTCATGAAGCTACAGCACTTAGCCAGCGTCACAAGAAACAGTTTCACCTTCATGTAGCTACAGCACTTAGCCAGCATCACAAGAAACAGTTTCACCTTCATGAAGCTGCAGCACTTAGCCAGCGTCACAACAAGAAACAGTTTCACCTTCATGAAGCTACAGCACTTAGCCAGCGTCACAACAAGAAACAGTTTCACCTTCATGAAGCTACAGCACTTAGCCAGCGTCACAAGAAACAGTTTCACCTTCATGAAGCTACAGCACTTAGCCAGCGTCACAAGAAACAGTTTCTCCTTCATGAAGCTACAGCACTTAGCCAGCGTCACAACAAGAAACAGTTTCACCTTCATGAAGCTACAGCACTTAGCCAGCGTCACAACAAGAAACAGTTTCACCTTCATGAAGCTACAGCACTTAGCCAGCGTCACAAGAAACAGTTTCACCTTCATGAAGCTACAGCACTTAGCCAGCGTCACAACAAGAAACAGTTTCACCTTCATGAAGCTACAGCACTTAGCCAGCGTCACAACAAGAAACAGTTTCTCCTTCATGAAGCTACAGCACTTAGCCAGCGTCACAACAAGAAACAGTTTCTCCTTCATGAAGCTACAGCACTTAGCCAGCGTCACAACAAGAAACAGTTTCTCCTTCATGAAGCTACAGCACTTAGCCAGCATCACAAGAAACAGTTTCTCCTTCATGAAGCTACAGCACTTAGCCAGCGTCACAACAAGAAACAGTTTCTCCTTCATGAAGCTACAGCACTTAGCCAGCGTCACAACAAGAAACGTTAGGTTATGACTATAACCAAGTTCTGTTAGTTAGGGGCGATGCTTGGCATCGCTACTGCACTATCTCGCGTACGTGCACGCGTACTGAATAAACCACAAATGTACCTCTAATACCAGTATTAGTCTGACCACACCCCTCATCAGCTTACCTTCATAAGCAGGTGTGTGGTCACCTGCTCTCCTCCTTCCCAAGCTTTCACCACAAGGTGAGGACAAGGGCTGCAGCGGCGTCCGATGCCAAGCATCGCCCCTAACTAACAGAACTTGGTTATAGTCATAACCTAACGTTCTGTATCGTTAGTGGCTTAGCTTGGCATCGCTACTGCACAAGGGAGGCCAAGCGGAGCCACTTGGCTGACAAATACACCCCGCTGACAGCCCCCCAAAACCATCAGAACAGGGAGGGCCGAGCCCCCCCGACCCCCCCTAATGGAGGGTAGCCCCCCTATTAGGGACGTCACGGGAGGACGACGGACCCGACCGTGCGAAGAGGCACTCAAGCAACTCAACGCACAGGGTGAGCAGACCGTGGCTTGACCCCACGACTACACACACGCACAACCCGCATGCCACCCGGGAACGAACGGAGGAACAACCTCGTTACTGCCCCCAGAATCACGGGGTCAAGGGCAAACCCAACCCCGTGGCAAGGCCGTAGCAGCGGAGCACGAAGGAAGACCCAGACCCACCAAAAGGACTGGACTCCCTGGAATGGGGGCCCGGAGAAGTCCATGATGCCAGCATCAAGACCCCACCAGGTGGGCACGTAGTGCCCCGCCCCCCACATCGCCAGCGTATTCGGACAAAGGCCCCTCAGTTACTGCACCTGGTATTCCCAGGCGGAACCAACCAGGCCAGAACCTGCCCAGCTTCCGAGATCGGACGAGACCGGGCGTGTTCAGGTCGGTATGGCCGTAAGCCGAGCGGGCCCCGTCCCCCCAATAGTACACCGCCTGGCACACTGACCCTGCAGAATAGGCAGTCAGCATGGCCGTAAGCACACAAAAAAGGTTAACCAACGGAAGCAGGCAGCGCACCGGGGAAAAACCAGGCAACAGGCTGTTAACCCTAGCCTGGAGACTGCGGACGAGACAGGCGCCAGAGGGGACAGCTGAACACAGCCGCCCCGGCGGAAGGAGCGTAAGCTGGCGGTGTTGCATGACCAAGCCTCCATTTAACAACCCCCACCCAGAGGGGTCGAGGCAGAGAAGGCTGACACGATTGGCAGACGTCATGAACGTGCAGGGGCACCCTCAAACGGTGAACCCGGGAGTTGACACTGCTCCAACACACCAGGGAATCAACCACCTCGGTGTTACCCAATGCGGTGGTTGTTCCTATAACCCCTCAAGAAAAAACTCCAAAACACACCTGCGGGTATACACCGGCTATACCGCAGTACAAGTGTTTCAGTTTCCAAAAAGGGTTAACCCAGGCCTACGGGTCGCAAACATCACTTCGGACCGGGCCTGGCGGTACGGGAAGCACAGGGTCACCAGAGGAGGTCAAAAAACCACCCCCACAGGCCCCTCTTCGCCATGCGTGAGAGAGGAGCGAAAAATAATGGAGAACCAGCCCCTAAGCACACCGTACCTGGTATTCCCCGGCGGTCTCCCAACCAAGTACTAACCAGGACCAACCTGTGTAGCGGCCGAGATCCGACGAGATCGAGCGCGTACAGAATGGCATGGCTGTAAGCCATGACGACAGTGCTGAGTAAAAACATACCCAACCAGGGTCTCCATAGCGCTTAACCCTGTGACACCCAGACCGACCTGGCATTTTTCCCCCTGAAAAAAGCCCAAGTCCCTCAGGGTACCAGAACAGCAGATCTGCATCCCCGGCGGACAACGGGTTCAACTGATCTGGACCAGCGTGACCAGAACCAGTCCCGTGCCCTAACCACGCCGACATGCCTACTCCAGGAGAAGGGCAGATATGCGTGTTGATCTTAACATGAAAAGAAGGCGCCACCCAGACGTCGGGACGAACCGCGCCTGGTGGCCCACCCCAAGGGCGTGAGACCCCACTACATATGTTCAGATCCATCCCGTCATCATCCCCCAGACATGAACGAGAATCCGTCGACAACCCACCCAGGTCATGGGATGTGGTCGCCGGAAGAGGAAAAACCCCCATCTCAGTTGCTTTATAAAAACGCTGTTTCAACCACAAGCAACTAAGGCGTGCCAGTCAATCGCCTGTTTACAGCGAGCTAGCACTATACGTGCGTCGGGACACACCCCCATCAATGAACAGGCTATTTAGACCTGTCATTGAATCCCCAAGGCGCCCAGGGGAACGACAAGAGGGGTGTGACACTCCCTAACTCCAACACTTCTGGAATAGAAAGAAGGAAGCATCAACAGTATGTATCCCAGTCTACACAGCCGGGGTAAAAAATGTTCACATTTTTACATCCCACCACCCTCCCATAGGAAAGAGACGGGGATCCCCAGAGAGACTTCCCACGCGAGCTGTACAGATTGAAAAGAATATATTGCACCTTGAGCCATGTAAAAAACTGGTTTTAGGGCCTCCGGGGAAGAGGCACCGAACCCATACACACTCAATAAACGAATTGAATCGAATATACATACAATAGAAAAGGACCCTTCTAGAGGGTCCACTCACTTTGACAATCTGAGGAGGAAGGCTCTGTACTCTGATGGAGGCTTCCTCACATGGAAGAAGGAGTCCGAACTCACAGAAGGCCTGAGTAGGCGCTTGGTGAGGAGGAGCCCTGACCACCCCCCCTGAAAACAGATCCATCACATGGACCTGAACAGCACACGGAAGTCCTACCAACAGAGACGCGCACGGTGACGTACTCTATGGCGGGGGAATTCCTGCGGTGCACACGCCCAATATACCAGGCCGTGGGACCAGGAACTCCCTCCCCCCCCCCCCCCCCCCCCCCCCGTAACGTGCCGAACCGCCACGTGAAGGGAACCTTGAAGGACAGGGGGTGTACCCCTGACCGACAGAACAATGGGGAGAGGAAAGGTTACCAGTTCACCCCTTTACGACCCCACACCCATGATACGACGTAACGACAAAAAGAGAATATGACACAGTCATAGTCAGCTCTATGAAGCGTTTCACAGCTCCACACAGCGCACGAGCTAACCTGCTATCTGATTTTTACTAAGGAAAAACACAGAATAGAGAGGGCTCTAAGAACCCCGGTCCAACATACACATGTGCTTCTGTGGCCAGTACAACCCAGTTGTAGGTCACATGACACACACAACCCATCATCACCTACAAAAAATGGCAAAAACACTCAACAGAGGAACGCCGTTTTTTTCACAATGAGAGAATACATCATTCTTGATTAGTATCGACCACAGGCCTTGCTAAGCACACATGACAGCAACCAAACCAATTTCCCTTTAGGAAATAAGTTTCTCCAGCAGATTTAGCACAACCTCAGCAATCAAGCTGAGAGTTACATCGTATCCCTACCACACAAAAGACACAATTAATGCACAACATGTCTGATAGGAGGTGATAAAGTCCCCAGGGAACCGGGGGGGGAAACACAATCCTCCTATTTTACCCTCAATACGGCCAGTTAAAACAGGAAAACCTGTTAATGTGTGAACTCACTGTTCATTGTCATTACAGTCTGAGAAAGAACATTCTTTTACTCACTCGTCACCAAGCATAGCTTCATAGGTTAGTTGCCTTAGTAGTGAGTACACGGTACACATAAACACCATGATGTTTCTCACACAACAACCAGATCAATACATCACGACCTGCACGGAGAAGCTAACTGCCAGTGACAAAAACAGCTCACACACAACCCGCAACGTATCTCAAATGCATTGCAACAACACACGTTTTGGGAAAAAACACCGTTATTCACAATACATTTAGCAAGGTAAAACCAGAAGACGTGTTATGAGGTCTGGCCAACCCCGTACCTGCCCGGAACGCAGATCAGCGAAGTGCAGTCACAAGCCACCGTAGAACACAGCCGTCCCGTGTTGTTCGATCCGGGCAGCGTCGCCGCTCCACCAGTCGCTACAGTCCTCTTTGTTGACGCAATCCCCGTCTAGGCTCAGGCAGGGTCGACGAACATCCCCTGTCAAGGATGACGTCGTGGTCAAGAGTGTAAAACATGTTAAAAATCAAAGCACGTTCAACAGAATAGCATCAAGCTAACGGCTGCTCCAACCGTTCGGGTGCTATTGCTTCCGCTCGCGAGACGCCGATCTACGACGCACGCGATCAGGAGCGAGCTCCCGGCGGCGCGCGAGAAGCCAAGCTACCCCGCGCCAGGCCACCGACCGGCTAACCGTAAGCTATGAACATGTAAACAATGACATAACACTCACCCAGACAGGCCGCCGTTCTGAACCCTCCTCACTTTTTAAGAGAAAAGAGAAAACAAGACGTCAACACCGCTTCACAACGGTGACATTAACACGTCCGGCGGAATCAGCACAGTACCAACTGGCCTGTATAGCTGACTTTGAACATGAATCTGCCGCTATCGCACATTACATGCACATATCCCCTCGTGAAGGAATACTCTCATTTGGATATGAAAGATGGGGTCTTAACACGGTGACAGAGAGAATCCACTCGTCCAGAACACACAGGGATCACCAGTGTCAATGGTCGCGGCCCACTAGTTAAAACTATAATGGTCGCCAGACCAAGGCCTTCTGTCGCCTAGACGGCTAAACAAAGGACCCTAGCCTGGGGCCGGTTTCCATAAACTTTGTCAAGTAGCCCCCATAGCACTAACAGACAAGTGGAGCCCGCCAGCAAACACTACTCACCCAACCTGGAACGCACCGCTCCTCACAACAGCGGCATGTCCGACAGTTCAGCTGTGGCCTGACAGGTTTCACCCCAACAAACACAGCAAGGAACTGCAGTTGAGAAGCATGCAGCGGCGTGCTCCCAATACGAAAACCGGTGGAGGGTTTGTAGAATGATCATCATCTTCTAGACACTCCAGTACGAAGACAATATCGCCGTATTTTCTCGAAAATAAAGATATGATGTCAACGTATCCTTGTTTCCCAAGCTGTTCCTAATCCAATTTCTTCCATCATGGTGTCAAGTGTGGGGATCTACCGAGGCACCTCTTCCTTGTGGTGAAAGCGAGAAGGAGGAGAGCAGGTGACCACACACCTGCTTATGAAGGTAAGCTGATGAGGGGTGTGGTCAGACTAATACTGGTATTAGAGGTACATTTGTGGTTTATTCAGTACGCGTGCACGTACGCGAGATAGTGCAGTAGCGATGCCAAGCTAAGCCACTAACGATACAGAACAGTTTCTCCTTCATGAAGCTACAGCACTTAGCCAGCGTCACAACAAGAAACAGTTTCTCCTTCATGAAGCTACAGCACTTAGCCAGCATCACAAGAAACAGTTTCTCCTTCATGAAGCTACAGCACTTAGCCAGCGTCACAACAAGAAACAGTTTCTCCTTCATGAAGCTACAGCACTTAGCCAGCGTCACAACAAGAAACAGTTTCTCCTTCATGAAGCTACAGCACTTAGCCAGCATCACAAGAAACAGTTTCACCTTCATGTAGCATATTTTGATTTCCAAAAAAAGAGGTCATGCTGGCCCCAGCCTCGAGATACATAATGATACTCAAAGTTGACTCAAATATGCCTTATTGTTATACTATATTTAAAGTATGCCTCCTCTGTATGGATAGAAAATGATTATTTATATTATTTTATATAACACAATATCTCTCTATAACCAAAGACACACCAAACCAAAGTTACTCATCAACATGCTTTATTATGCCTAAAATTATCTATCAAATGACAAATCTCAATGGCACAAGTCAAGTCCCCACTCCCTAACACACTTGACTTTGTGATATTCAAATGATTGTAAACACAACATAGTACTGTGATATTGTGATATATATATATCACATTCTGATATATATTTTCCAATGTAAAATAAATAAAAAATTAAACATTTGAAAAAAGAAAAGAAAAGCGGTGTTTCGAACCCATTAGTTAAGATTAGAATGCCAATGTAATGAACGAAGGTCCGAACATTTGGGCTCAGCCCTAGTAGCTACAGCAGCTAACGCTAGCCGGCGTGACCGCACACCAAAGACATTTATTATTATTAATTTCTTTTTTAGAAACATGACTATTTACAGCCGTTTCCCAGTTTCATAACTTCTAATTCTAACCCCCAAACATTACGAAACATGAATGTGGACAGGATGGATAACAATAACATCTAGATTCATGTTAGGTGGGTTGAGAACAAAGAAACATCCGCACTGAGATTCATAACTATATTTTTAATGACAAATAGTGTCTTGGAATCTGAAATAAAATAAAACAATAGTATTTTATTAAAGACAGCATGACAAAATAAAACAAGTATTTTCTGACAAAGGGCATTTATACATCCAGCTCCTCTCTCTCTCTCTCTCTAGGAAACAGTCAGGTTCCACTCATCTTCCTCTTCCTCAGAGTCAAGCTCATTCCAGGAAGTTTCATTTACCTGAGAGAGAGAGAGAGAGAGAGAGAGAGAGAGAGAGAGAGAGAGAGAGAGGCAGAGAGAGAGAGAGACATAGAGAGAGAGACATAGAGAGAGAGACATAGAGAGAGAGACATAGAGAGAGGCAGAGAGAGTTCATCAGTTAAAGGTGACCAGTGTTGTCTTGTATTCTCCATGGACACTTTGACAATGGATGTAGATGTCAAAGCTGGATGTCTGCACTGAAAGCACATCTTGATTGTTTCATTTCAAATCCATTGAGGTGTACAGAGACATTGTGGTGTACAGAGACATTGAGGTGTACAGAGACATTGAGGTGTACAGAGACATTGAGGTGTACAGAGACATTGAGGAGGTGTACAGAGACATTGAGGTGTACAGAGACATTGAGGAGGTGTACAGAGACATTGAGGTGTACAGAGACATTGAGGAGGTGTACAGAGACATTGAGGTGGTGTACACAGACATTGAGGAGGTGTACAGAGACATTGTGGTGTACAGAGACATTGAGGTGTACAGAGACATTGAGGTGGTGTACAGAGACATTGAGGTGGTGTACAGAGACATTGAGGTGTACAGAGACATTGGTGTACAGAGGCATTGAGGTGGTGTACAGAGACATTGAGGTGTACAGAGACATTGAGGTGTACAGAGACATTGTGGTGGTTTACAGAGACATTGAGGTGGTGTACAGAGACATTGAGGTGTACAGAGACATTGTGGTGTACAGAGACATTGAAGTGTACAGAGGCATTGAGGTGGTGTACAGAGACATTGAGGTGTACAGAGACATTGAGGTGTACAGAGACATTGAGGTGTACAGAGACATTGAGGAGGTGTACAGAGACATTGAGGTGTACAGAGACATTGAGGAGGTGTACAGAGACATTGAGGTGTACAGAGACATTGAGGAGGTGTACAGAGACATTGAGGTGGTGTACACAGACATTGAGGAGGTGTACAGAGACATTGTGGTGTACAGAGACATTGAGGTGTACAGAGACATTGAGGTGGTGTACAGAGACATTGAGGTGGTGTACAGAGACATTGAGGTGTACAGAGACATTGGTGTACAGAGACATTGTGGTGTACAGAGACATTGAGGTGTACAGAGATATTGAGGTGGTGTACAGAGACATTGAGGTGTACAGAGACATTGAGGTGTACAGAGATATTGAGGTGGTGTACAGAGACATTGAGGTGTACAGAGACATTGAAGTGTACAGAGGCATTGAGGTGGTGTACAGAGACATTGAGGTGTACAGAGACATTGAGGTGTACAGAGACATTGTGGTGTACAGAGACATTGAGGTGTACAGAGACATTGTGGTGTACAGAGACATTGAAGTGTACAGAGGCATTGAGGTGGTGTACAGAGACATTGAGGTGTACAGAGACATTGAGGTGTACAGAGACATTGTGGTGGTTTACAGAGACATTGAGGTGGTGTACAGAGACATTGAGGTGTACAGAGACATTGTGGTGTACAGAGACATTGAGGTGTACAGAGACATTGAGGTGTACAGAGACATTGAGGTGTACAGAGACATTGAGGTGGTGTACAGAGACAGTGTGGTGTACAGAGACATTGAGGAGACATTGAGGTGTACAGAGACATTGGTGTACAGAGACATTGTGGTGTACAGAGACATTGAGGTGTACAGAGACATTGAGGTGTACAGAGACATTGTGGTGGTTTACAGAGACATTGAGGTGGTGTACAGAGACATTGAGGTGTACAGAGACATTGAGGTGGTGTACAGAGACATTGAGGTGTACAGAGACATTGAGGTGTACAGAGACATTGAAGTGTACAGAGACATTGAGGTGGTGTACAGAGACATTGAGGTGGTGTACAGAGACATTGAGGTGTACAGAGACATTGAGGTGTACAGAGACATTGAAGTGTACAGAGAC
This sequence comes from Notolepis coatsorum, assembly GCF_963971535.1. Lineage (NCBI taxonomy): Eukaryota > Metazoa > Chordata > Actinopteri > Aulopiformes > Paralepididae > Notolepis > Notolepis coatsorum. The sequence goes on from NC_140176.1 coordinate 121,746,726, forward strand.
ATTGTGGTGTACAGAGACATTGAGGTGGTTTACAGAGACATTGAGGTGGTGTACAGAGACATTGAGGTGTACAGAGACATTGAGGTGGTGTACAGAGACATTGAGGTGTACAGAGACATTGAAGTGTACAGAGACATTGTGGTGTACAGAGACATTGAGGTGTACAGAGACATTGAGGTGTACAGAGACATTGTGGTGTACAGAGACATTGTGGTGTACAGAGACATTGAGGTGTACAGAGACATTGAGGTGTACAGAGACATTGAGGAGACATTGAGGTGTACAGAGACATTGAGGTGTACAGAGACATTGAGGAGACATTGAGGTGTACAGAGACATTGTGGTGTACAGAGACATTGAGGTGTACAGAGACATTGAGGTGTACAGAGACATTGAGGTGTACAGAGACATTGTGGTGTACAGAGACATTGAGGTGTACAGAGACATTGAGGTGTACAGAGACATTGTGGTGTACAGAGACATTGAGGTGTACAGAGACATTGAGGTGTACAGAGACATTGAGGTGTACAGAGACATTGAGGTGTACAGAGACATTGTGGCGTCAGCGTTTCCATTAGCCGGTAATTACCGGTATTTGACCGGCAAAATCTGTTGAAGTCCGACACATTTAATCTCTCCGGTCTTAATGTCCGGTGAAAATAATTCCCTGAGTCTAAGCACAATTTGATTATTTGAATTGTATTAAAATAGGCTAAAATTAAATAGCCTATGCGATGAACGAAACAATCATTACATTTGTTTCATCGTTGCTTCACCAAGCAGGTATAATAATGTTGTCAGCGAGAGCTTAGTGCTGGGTTTTGCGACTGCATGCAGCTGCAGAGCCGGAGCAGCAGCGGCCATTACAGCGGCCATTGCAGTACTCCAATTCAGCCATTGGCAATTCAATGTTGGGTGGGGGGCGCTGCTGTGCGGTCCCCAGATAGAGCCAGAAAAGAGCCAATAACAGCTGAATCTGCTGCTCTGCATCGACATACTCTCGCAAATCAGTCGTTGGGAGGTGGAGAGAGAGAGAGTCGTCACGCAAACCCACGATAATGTTGCCGTCTCTCTCTGCCAAATTTCTCAGTTCTTCGCTTGATATAATTAATACAAATGTCCAATATAACGGAATTCGTTAGCTCATAAAAATGTGATTATAACAGACTGTTGTTTATTAATGTGGCGACTGCCCACAGACACCTATTTGATTTAAAGTCGGCAGCAGCATGGAGTCTCGGGACTTATTTTATTTGGAATATAATGGCTTTATACGCAAAAGTAGCCTAGTTTTAAGTAAAAATATTATAAATCTACATGCCTTGATGATGTCATTCTTTTGTTTTGTTGTCATTCTTTTGCCTATCAATTGTTTTTAAGCTCAAACTCTGACCGGAATTTCTCTCATTTGACCGGTAGATTGAAATCTACCGGACACTGAGGCCGGCAACAATTTTTTCTAACGGAAACCCTGTGTGGCGTACAGAGATATTGAGGTGTACAGAGACATTGAGGTGGTGTACAGAGACATTGTGGTGTACAGAGACATTGAGGTGTACAGAGACATTGAGGTGTACAGATACAGTGTGGTGTACAGACATTGAGGTGGTGTACAGAGACATTGAGGTGTACAGAGACATTGTGGTGGTGTACAGAGACATTGAGGTGTACAGATACAGTGTGGTGTACAGACATTGAGGTGGTGTACAGAGACATTGAGGTGTACAGAGACATTGTGGTGTACAGAGACATTGAGGTGTACAGACATTGAGGTGTACAGAGACATTGAGGTGTACAGAGACATTGAGGTGGTGTACAGAGACATTGTGGTGTACAGAGACATTGTGGTGTACAGAGACATTGAGGTGTACAGAGACATTGAGGTGTACAGAGACATTGAGGTGTACAGAGACATTGAGGTGATGTCCAAACAAACAATGTCTATCTCCGTTTACTCCACCAGTTGTTTTCCCCCCAAAAGAGGCGTGGCATTCACAGACCAGGATGTCTCCTCTGAAAGAGGCGTGGCCATCACAGACCAGGATGTCTCCTCTGAAAGAGGCGTGGCCATCACAGACCAGGATGTCTCCTCTGAAAGAGGCGTGGCCATCACAGACCAGGAGGTCTCCTCTGAAAGAGGCGTGGCCATCACAGACCAGGAAGTCTCCTCTGAAAGAGGCGTGGCCATCACAGACCAGGATGTCTCCTCTGAAAGAGGCGTGGCCATCACAGACCAGGATGTCTCCTCTGAAAGAGGCGTGGCCATCACAGACCAGGAGGTCTCCTCTGAAAGAGGCGTGGCCATCACAGACCAGGATGTCTCCTCTGAAAGAGGCGTGGCCATCACAGACCAGGATGTCTCCTCTGAAAGAGGCGTGGCCATCACAGACCAGGATGTCTCCTCTGAAAGAGGCGTGGCCATCACAGACCAGGAGGTCTCCTCTGAAAGAGGCGTGGCCATCACAGACCAGGAGGTCTCCTCTGAAAGAGGCGTGGCCATCACAGACCAGGAGGTCTCCTCTGAAAGAGGCGTGGCCATCACAGACCAGGAGGTCTCCTCTGAAAGAGGCGTGGCCATCACAGACCAGGAGGTCTCCGTGAAGGTGTTCCTACCTTGATGGTGTCCTCTGTGACTTCTGACGGCAGAACCTGGTCTCTCTCCTCTCTCACCTCCACCATCACTTTACCGTTACCTAGAGAGAGACGGAGAGATCAGATACGATAAGGTATCCCTTTATTGATCCCCTTTATTGATCCCGTTGGGGAAATTCAGGTGTAAATGGTAAATGGTGCATTTATATATCTCTTTTATCCAAAGCGTTTTTTCAAATCGTTCCTCACATTTTACACCTTCACACTCCGACGGCGGAGGCGACCGTGCAAGGTGCCAACCTGCTCATCGGGAGCAGTCAGGGGTTAAGTGTCTTGCTCAAGGACACCTCGACACGCTGCCCGGGAGGAGCGGGAATTGAACTGGGAACCTCTAGGCGGCCTTAAGGTTAAGGGGGCCCGTTTCAACATAAAAATGTCTTCTACCTCTCTGTCTTCTACCTCACTGTCTACGCTCTCTTCCTCCTCTCCCTCTCGCTCTCTTCCTCCTCTCCACCTCCCTCTCGCTCCTGAAGTGTCTAGTCAAATATGAACCTTGATTGAGCCACATGTGATCCACAGAGCTAGCTGTAGCATTTCTATGAAGCCAACTGATGTCTATAGCCATTTATCTATACCGGGTCTAACACCACACAAGTTAGTTAGTAAGCCAGTGTAAAGTAAAGTAAAGATATTGAGCATACATTTGTAAAACGTGCGACCCTAGTTTCACCTAGTGGTATGAGACGTATTCGTCGTATGGCTGGATGTACCGAACCATGACGTCCGCACCGTGAAGTCGCGGGACGCATACACGTACCGTTACACCCCTAATATATACAGAGCAATGCTATAAACATCTTGTAGTCATACATGTATGAATATGGGTAGGTGTGTATGTATATATAGACATGTGCAGGTATATGTGTATAGTAATGTATGCATGTATGTAAATGTAAACAATTTAAATAAAGTCTTCAGGGGTAGGGCCCGACACGCCTAGTGCCCTTTGAGGACAATTGGACAATGCTGAACTAGCAGCTGCTAAAACGTTGGCGATTTATGGAATGACCATTGTTACGTGTCCAATATCCAAAATAAAAATGTACTGAACTGAACTGAACCATTGACCGTGGGAGGGCAGCCTGCGCCAAGAGGGGGGCCGCGTCTAGTTTTTTACCAACCAGTTCCGCGTTCGTGTTCTGCAATCTGATTGGCCACTGACGTTTCTGGTCGTGTGACATGTGCGGCCAATCGTGTGACGCTTGTTTCTTTCACCAGTTAAGCTTAGGCACTCTTTCGAAGTTGGTTAAGGTTAGAGTTTGTCTTAGAGCAGGGCGATAGAACACCAGCCCTGATTCCAAACTCTAACCTTAACCAACTTCGAAAGTCGCCTAAGCTTAACCAGTGATAAACTAGGCGTTAGGTAGTTTGCTGCTGTTCGAGGCGGAAATGGGCAAAGACACAGGCGTCACGCGATTGGGCGCACATGTCACATGACCAGAAACGTCAGTGGCCAATCAGATCGCACCAGAAACATCAGTGGCCAATCAGATCGCAGAACTGGGTTGGTAAAAAACTAGACGCAGGGGGGCCATAGAAGATTACTTCCAGTTCCTCACCAGCACCACGGAGGAGCACGGGCTGAGGGAGAAACCCTGTCATATTTATAACTGTTGAAAGAAATCGGTGTTTTTCAATGTATATTTAGTTTATAACCGATATATAGAGACGAGCTTTAAGAGGGTTGGGCGGCTAGGTGGTGTAGTGGACAAGTCACTCGCCACCAGTGTGGAGACGCTAGGATTCGCGTGTTCGAATCCAGCTCTCCACATTGTTTTTCAGTTTGGCTGGTCGTCCGCAGTAATACACATTGGCCGTATTACGGGGAGGGAAAACTGAAGGGTGGGGATCGAACGTTGTGAACAAGCGACTCCTACAAGTCGGTTGGTGCGCCTGCGCAGTAAAATCAGGAAGTGTCGGGGGCAGCGTGAGCCTCCCACGCGTTACTCCTCGCCACTGAGAGATCGAGCTGCGCAGGTGAAAAGATGCGACTGCTGTTACCTCAAGTACCGGAGGGGACTTGTGCTATGTATGACTTAGTCCACATTGCAGCCGGCTTGTGGGAGGCAAGAAACAGCGTTCGTGACAGGGGAGGGTTGAATTGGATGATACGAAATTGGGATGGGAGAAAATATGGAAAAATGGGAGAAAAAGTGGATCAAAAAAAAAAAAAGAGGGTTGAACGGTGGAGGAATAGCGGTCTAGTGGCTGGCAGTCAGTGTTAGCAGAGCAGAATGTTTGCATTCCATCAGAACATCAACAAGCTGATAAGAACGGCAGCAGGCGAGATCCTAGGTTTGACATTAATGAAAACAGACGTTTTAATGTGTGTTAGAGGTTATTAGCAGTTGCTATGACAGCGCGTCGCATGACAACCAGGAGAGGGGCGCGGCCGTCGTTGCTATGACGAAGATCCTATAAATCTAGCAGTGTTTCCGGGTGTAAGCCAGCCCAAGAGCGACCAAGAACGACTAAGAACGACTGAGGAACCACCAGAGACTTTGAGACGGCTCCCTCCTCCCCTCACAGAGAGGTGGGGGGGGGGGGGGGGGGAAAGGGCAGCACTAGAGAAGTGCCACAACGACAGGCTTCTGGAATAACCACCAGGCCGCGAGGATCCCCGAGCGGGGTTAAAGGAGAGATCATTAAAATAGACTTTTCAAGGACAATACGAATTGGTTCCCATCTGATTATGAGGTTTTGTTTATGAAATAAACAGCGTTTTTCCGAGAAAAGGTATTCCACTGTCAAGTGTCGAATTCTTACAAAGGTGGTGAATACTTATGCTCACGGATTGCATTAACGGGGAATGATAAGGATTGTACAGCCAGTGTATGAGACGTCGGAGAGATAAAACACAACGCAGATAGGGAGATGATTACACAAGCCAAACAGACGGAGACGTGATACTGGCTGATTGATCAGAATCTAACACTGTGACGAGACGGGGTTTCAGCTGGACTCCAACCGGAGGAAGGTCGTCGTGGCCCGCGGGACGAAGCACGCCTACAGGCAGGCCCAGGGAACCAGGGAGCACCTCACGGTCCTGGTCTGCCTCAACGCGGCTGGGGAGGACGTCCCCCCTTTTATAATTTATAAGGGGGGCTAACCGGGAGGGCCCTACAATAGGGAGGGAGTCCCCAATGCCCTCTATGGGAAGTCGCCAGCGGGGTACATTGACTCAGAACTATTTAGGTGGTTCTCCATGAAGTATGCCACGGAGGAGCACCCGCTGCTGCTCGTGATGGACGGTCACCAGTCCCACCTGGATCCAGAGCTGGTCCGGACGGCACAGAGGGAGAGGGTCATTCTCCTGTGCCTACCCCCACACACCTCTCACATCCTTCAGCCTCTGGATGTGAGTTTCTTTGCACCCTCAGAGGCAGATTTCTCCGGGCTTGTGGGAGATCTGTCGGCAGTTAGCCACTCCTTCATGATTTCTAAGAAGGAGTTTTCAAGGGTGTTCAGAGACGCCTACCAGAGGCAGAAGGATCGGAGGGTGGTGGTGGCTGGCCTCAGGAGGTGTGGCCTCTACCCTCTGGACCCTGCGGCTATTGATTGGTCGCGGGTCATGCCGTCTGGGCCACGGCACGGGACCCCTTCCCCTGCATCTCCTGGTGCCAACCCTGCTGTTACCCCCCAGCCCTAGCCCCCCACCCATCCCCCGTGCTCCTAGCCCCCCACCGATCCGCCGTGCTCCTAGCCCCCCACCCATCCGCCGTGCTCCTAGCCCCCCACCCATCCGCCGTGCTCCTAGCCCCCCACCCAGCCCCCGTGCTCCTAGCCCCCCACCCAGCCCCCGTGCTCCTAGCCCCCCACCCAGCCCCCGTGCTCCTAGCCCCCCACCTCCTAGCCCCCCTACTCCCAGCCTAGCCCCCCACCTCCTAGCCCCCCTCCCAGCCCCCGTGCTCCTAGCCCCCCACCTCCCAGCCCCCGTGCTCCCAGCCCCCCACCTCCTAGCCCCCCTCCTAGCCCCCGTGCTCCTAGCCCCCCACCCAGCCCCTGTGCTCCAGCCCAGGACTCACCCCCCAACCCCTACCTCAACCACCCCCTTGTAACAGCAGGGAGGATCACGGCGGACCTGAGACAACTCCTGGCCCAGATAGAGTTCACTCGAAGATCTGGAAAGGTCAGGAGGAACACCACCAAGGCCCGCCTGCTCACCGCTCTTAGGTGAGATAACACATTACAATGTTTAATTTGAGTGGTGCTCCCCTCCCCTTATTGTGTTGCAGCCTCCTGTAGTCCTGGGCCATCAGGAGCCTCCACCTCCTCCTCCAGGCCAGACCCACGACACCCATCAGGAGCCTCCACCTCCTCCTCCAGGCCAGACCCACGACACCCATCAGGAGCCTCCACCTCCTCCTCCAGGCCAGACCCACGACACCCATCAGGAGCCTCCACCTCCTCCTCCAGGCCAGACCCACGACACCCATCAGGAGCCTCCACCTCCTCCTCCAGGCCAGACCCACGACACCCATCAGGAGCCTCGACCTCCTCCTCCAGGCCAGACCCACGACACCCATCAGGAGCCTCCACCTCCTCCAGGCCAGACCCACGACACCCATCAGGAGCCTCCACCTCCTCCTCCAGGCCAGACCCACGACACCCATCAGGAGCCTCGACCTCCTGCTCCAGGCCAGACCCACAACACCCATCAGGAGCCTCCACCTCCTCCAGGCCAGACTCACGACACCCATCAGGAGCCTCCACCTCCTCCTCCAGGCCAGACCCACGACACCCATCAGGAGCCTCCACCTCCTCCTCCAGGCCAGACCCACGACACCCATCAGGAGCCTCGACCTCCTGCTCCAGGCCAGACCCACGACACCCATCAGGAGCCTCCACCTCCTCCAGGCCAGACCCACGACACCCATCAGGAGCCTCCACCTCCTCCTCCAGGCCAGACCCACGACACCCATCAGGAGCCTCCACCTCCTCCTCCAGGCCAGACCCACGACACCCATCAGGAGCCTCGACCTCCTGCTCCAGGCCAGACCCACGACACCCATCAGGAGCCTCCACCTCCTCCTCCAGGCCATACCCACGACACCCATCAGGAGCCTCCACCTCCTCCTCCAGGCCAGACCCACGACACCCATCAGGAGCCTCGACCTCCTGCTCCAGGCCAGACCCACGACACCCATCAGGAGCCTCCACCTCCTCCTCCAGGCCAGACCCACGACACCCATCAGGAGCCTCCACCTCCTCCTCCAGGCCAGACCCACGACACCCATCAGGAGCCTCGACCTCCTGCTCCAGGCCAGACCCACGACACCCATCAGGAGCCTCCACCTCCTCCAGGCCAGACCCACGACACCCATCAGGAGCCTCCACCTCCTCCTCCAGGCCAGACCCACGACACCCATCAGGAGCCTCCACCTCCTCCTCCAGGCCAGACCCACGACACCCATCAGGAGCCTCGACCTCCTGCTCCAGGCCAGACCCACGACACCCATCAGGAGCCTCCACCTCCTCCTCCAGGCCAGACCCACGACACCCATCAGGAGCCTCCACCTCCTCCTCCAGGCCAGACCCACGACACCCATCAGGAGCCTCCACCTCCTCCTCCAGGCCAGACCCACGACACCCATCAGGAGCCTCCACCTCCTGCTCCAGGCCAGACCCACGACACCCATCAGGAGCCTCCACCTCCTCCTCCAGGCCAGACCCACGACACCCATCAGGAGCCTCCACCTCCTCCTCCAGGCCAGACCCACGACACCCATCAGGAGCCTCCACCTCCTCCTCCAGGCCAGACCCACGACACCCATCAGGAGCCTCCACCTCCTCCTCCAGGCCAGACCCACGACACCCATCAGGAGCCTCCACCTCCTCCTCCAGGCCAGACCCACGACACCCATCAGGAGCCTCCACCTCCTCCTCCAGGCCAGACCCACGACACCCATCAGGAGCCTCCACCTCCTGCTCCAGGCCAGACCCACGACACCCATCAGGAGCCTCGACCTCCTCCTCCAGGCCAGACCCACGACACCCATCAGGAGCCTCCACCTCCTGCTCCAGGCCAGACCCACGACAGTGACGACACCCATCGATAATACGTTACATATGTTTTTGAGTTTGTCCGTTAACATGTTAATAACTGCAGGTCACACCGCCAAAAGCTGGGGACCTGGCGGTGTGACCGGTGTAGAAAGGAGGAACCCCCTGCAGACTCTGAAGGCTGACAGACCGAACACGGGCGATCAGCGCTTCACTTTCGCTCCCATTAGGGCTGCAACTAACGATTATTTTGATAGACTAATCTGTCGATACTTTTTTCGATTAGTCGACTAATCTAACGATTATTTCTGTCACACCCTCCATCTCTGCTTCCTGTGGGCGCGGCTCCTTTTCCGGGCTCTTCTTAGCTTAACATAACAGACCTACAGTAAGTTTGGGGGAACTAATGGGATAACTGGGGTTGCAACAAAAGTGCAACTAGGGCTAAAAACACAATGAAATAAAATAATAATAATAATAATAATGATAATAACATGTCATGTTGTGTCACAACAGAATGAGTAGGTGAGTGTTAGGCCTACAGAAAGTGTAATCTATTCGGTAGAAGAGTCTGGTGGACGAGATTATGCATGACCAGCCTGTGATCTAAATATTACCTATGTGTTGATGGAATCACGTTAATATAGAGAGATGAAAACAATACAATACGTTATTTCAATTGATATGAATAGCTAGTTACGTTAATATAGAGAGATGAACGTTATTTCGATTGATATGAATAGCTAGTTACGTTAATATAGAGAGATGATAAATTAATTAAACGCAAAGTTGAGCTAAGTGCATCGATGTTAAAACTGAGTGACGAATGCAGAATTTACACTTGTGCCAATTGCGTGCGTTTGTCTAAGTATTATTATTCTAAGTATTATTATTATTATCTACCGGCGTGGCGGCAAAACCTGCATTATTATTATTATTATTAAAACCTGCGTGTGTGAGCGTGTGGGGGCAAAAACAAAATGCGCATGCGAGCGCTACCGGCGTAGGGGCGAAACGAGCGTAGATCGCTGGCCAATCAGAGCAACGTGGAAGGAAACGTTTGTTGCCGAAAGGATACACGCATTCGGTACAGCCCTACATATAGATGTTGTTCAACCAGCTAATGTGTCTGTATCTTTCCCAATACAAATTAAATTTTTTATTTTATTTAACCTTTATTTATCCAGGCAAGCAATTAAGAAACAATAAACCATACTATACTTTTAGTACAGTCACACTCAAATACACTCACAGCACACACATCCACACGTACACACTCACTTTAAATAAACAACTCACTGTAGCACCCACTTTAACACACTTTATATTTATTGGTAAAGAGATTTGCACTACAACTCATACCTCATTGCACCTTACCCCAAGTTGTACCTCATCCCATGTCTGCATTGTACTGTATATTGTATTGTAACTCAGTTACTTTTTCTCTACTCTGCATTGTATATTGTATATTGAACACTTTTGTTTTGTTTACACTTGTCTACGTACTTGACTTTCTATTTTATACTTATAAAAAAAAATTTATTGATCTTTTCCCCCCTCCTTTTTCCTCCAATTTTCTCCCATCCCAATGTTAGTCGTTATGCCAATTCCCAATCCCCTTCCTGGTCGCTGCGCACTTACCCCCCACAGTCGGTCTGGGAGAGTGGAGGCTATCACGTGCTTCCTCCGACACACGTCTAGCCAATCAACCGCTTCTTTTCACCTGGCAGCACGGACTCTCACTGAGAGGGTGTAACGTGTGGAAGGATCACACTACCCCCCTTAGATCCTATCCGCGCTGAGCAGGCACCCCGACCGAACTGTAGGAGTCGCTGTTTACAACGACCCGGACCCACCCCGCCAGCTTCTCCCACCCTCTAATACAGCCAATTGTATTGGTATGAACGGCCAGCCAAGCTGGTGACAACGCCGGAGCTGTGAGCGTCTCCGGTGTTGGTGACGAATGCAATCTCCGATACGCCACCTGACCGCCGCTATTTCATACTTATTTTATACTTATCTATTTTTATCTAGCACTCTCAGGAGCAAAACAGAAAGAAGCATTTCATATAAAAGTATTCTGTATTTTTGTATGACAACTAATAAAGAAACTTGAACTTGAAACTTGAACTGATTTCATCATTCTAAAATTAATTCTAACATTCTAATTAATTATATAATAACTGGTTATACATGCAAAATGGACAATAGAACACTGGAACTGGAGATCTTTAACAAAATCTTCAAACGGGGACTGACTTCGTATATAGACTCGGCATTTACAGCTGTTCCAATGTAAATGTGCCTCTTCCTCCGTGCACTTTCGCCCGCTCTGAAGTCGAACTCGGTGTGGACGGCCACGCAAGCTGTTCTCGCACGAAACCCGTGCGTGCTTGCGCCCGCGCCTGGTGGGTTTCGTGCGTTAGTGTCGTGGGTCCAGTGTGACAACTGTCACAAGTGGTTCCACACCGTATGTGTACAGTGGGAGGAGGAGGATGAAGACAACACCTATTGGTGCTAGTGATGACTGGAGTGCTGGACGTCCCGTGATGACGCCCACCCAGGATGCGACCCCTGCTGGCCCCTCTGCGTGCCCCCCTGTCTCCCTGTCTCCCTGTCTCCCTGTCTCCCTGTCTCGTGGTGGTGGCCGGAGTGTTCGACGTCCCGTGATGGCCGGGGGGATGCGGCCCTCTCTGTGTCGCTTCCTGTCTCCCTGTCTTCGGCTGTCTCGGAGTGGTGGCCGGAGTGTGGAACGTCTCAGGAGGACGCACCCCTCCCTGTGCCTCGGCTGGAGCCGCTATCAGTTCTATCTTTAATCTTATAAAATGTTCAGTTGTTATCACTATCAGCTTTATATTTAATTTTTCAAAATGTTCAGTTGCTATCGCATGCACTCGTCTGTGTTTCACTACACACATGGGTGCATGCTTACCAGCTGTTCGCCTCTTTTTAATCCAACATGCAACACTAATATCACCGACATCTAAGAAGGGAGATCCCCCCTTGAATGGCCCTTCTAAGGTTTCTCTCCTCCACATTGCCTGTGGTGCATTTTTTCCTATTGTTAGGTTTTAGTGAGTTTTTCCTTACCTTCGCGTGGGGTACGTCTGGGAGTGTTGCATGCATGCATGCATTTATTTTGAGCTTATGGACCTTATGGTATTCTTGTTTTTTCTTGACTTACTGTGTTACTATGTTTTTTTTTTCTTCTTGACTTGTTTAAACACGTGTCTCTGTTAAGCACTTTAAGCTGCACTCCATGTATGAAAGGTGCTATATAAATGAAGATTATTATTATTGGTGTTTGGATGAATGAGTGTATGAATGAATAAATGTATGTATGGTGTATTGTGTTGTAAATAGTTTTTATTACATGTATTCAATTGTTTA
>NC_140176.1:121763770-121823770 GCF_963971535.1 Notolepis coatsorum
GGTGAGAGACAACATCCCTGTCTGGTAGCCCTCTCTAATCCGATTCTATCCGTCAGGCTGCCATTCACCTTAACCCTCGCTGTCGGTTCTTGATATAGTATCTATAGTGTTCTTGATATAGTGCCTTGATCATCTTCATTGCCCTCCCATTCAGTCCGAACCTCATCAATGTTCTGTATAAAAATGTCCAGCTCACACTGTCGAATGCTTTTTCTGCATCCAGGCTAATCAGTACCGCGCTACCACCTTGTTTTTGTATCTCCTCTACTATGTGTAATGTCTTTCTCACGTTGTCCTGTGTCTGTCTCCCTTTAATAAATCCAGTTTGATCTTCATCTATAATGTCTGGCATAAACGTCTCAAATCTCTTTGATATTATCGATGTATACATCTTGTAATCCACGTTGAGTATGGACACGGGTCTGAAACTACTACATAATTCTCTATCCTTCCCTTCCTTCGGTATCGTGGTGATTATGGCTTCCTTCCACGAGGGGGGGGCATTTTGCCCTCTTCCATCGTGTGTCTGAACGCCGCCCCTAACATGAGTGCTAATTCTGTTCTAAATGTCTTGTAGAATTCCGATGGGAATCCATCGCTCCCCGGAGATTTGTTGTTTTTAGCTCTACTAATTGCCTCTTCGAGTTCTCGTTCCGTAATTATTTTATTTAATTCTTCATTCTGTTCTTTCCCTATCGATGGTAACTCTAGCTTCTCCAGATATGCTTCTATTTCCTCTTCTCCCGCTGCTTTTGGCTGTGTGTATAGTTTCTCATAGTATTCTCTAAATGTCCTCTCTATTTCAGCTGGGTCCCTCAATATTTCATTAGTCTTTGTATCCCTTATTGTGTGTATCGTGTTCAACTTCTGTTGCGTCCTAATTCTCCTAGCCAACAGTCTGGTCGCTTTTGGTCCCCCTTCATAGTACGTTTGTTTCATGAACCTCGCTTTCTTTTCTATTTCCGTCAATAATTCCCTATTTATCCTGGCCTTTACTTCTTTGATTTCTCCGAGCGTTTCCTGTTCTTTTGATATCTGGTGTCTCCCCTCTAGCTTCTTCAGCTTCCCTATCAGATTGTGATATGTCTCCGTTCTGGCCTTCTTCAGCATTGCTGTCTTCTCTATCAATTTCCCCCTTATCACCACCTTCAGTGTGTCCCATAGAATGTTCGGGTGTACCGCCCCGTTGTCATTTTCTTCCTTATACCTGGCTATCTCCTCCTTGATCTGACTCACCACCCCCTTGTTATTTAATATTCCTACATTTAGTCTCCAGATCGTGTTCCTCCGTCTCCCTTCTACTGTCAGATATATGGCACTGTGATCCGATATGTCCGCTACTCCTATTCTGCTCTCCCGTACCCTGTAACTGTCCCCCGTCGTCATCAAAAAGTAGTCTATTCTCGCATATGTCACGTGCGGGTGTGAGTAATGCGTGTATTCCCTGTCCATGGCGTGCATCCCCCTCCAAACATCTGTAATTCCCATTTCCGTCATCTGAATATTCATATATCTACTGATTGGTGCCCGTCCTTTTCTAGTACTCGTGGTGTCTAGGTCGTGATTCAGTACTACATTAAAATCTCCCGCGCATATCAATATCCCTTCTAGTTCCATCACTATCATATCAAAAATGGTCTCATATAAATCCCTCTCACTCTCTGGGGGTGCATAAACATTCACTAACGTAATCATTTGACCCTCCATTTTTCCCTTCACCAGAACAAACCTTCCCTCCTTGTCTCTTACTTCCTTGATCAATTCAAATTTGACTGTGTTTTTGATTAACGTGATTACTCCTCTCCTCAGGTTCCGTTTAAAGGAACTATAGTATGCATTTTCATATCCAAATCTCTTCAGTTTCTCATGATCCTGTGCTACCAAATGTGTCTCCTGCAGAAAAATCACTTCCATCTCACTTTTTTTACATTTCAACATCACTTTGCCCCTCTTTATCGTATTATTCATTCCATTAACGTTTAACGACATCATTTTTATACCTTTAACCATTGTCATCTTTCTTCTTCTTTCGTCTCTCAGTCCCCCCCATGTCACATTCATTCCCCCCTCCGGTTGTAGCCTCCGCTCTCTTCACCGAATACATATAATGATTAACATAAATAAAAAACATAAACTTTACATAAAGTGCTCCCAAGGCGTTCGGGGGGTCCCTGTGTCCCCCCCTGTCCCCTGCTGGTGGGTGAGGAGTAATTGCTCTCCTAGTGAGAGGCCTCCTCCTGACGGCTTGGGGGTTTGAAACCTTTACCCCCAACCGCTCGTCATATTTGTCCAGCCTTCTTACTGTTTTTATTGCTGTCGAGCTCCTGGTCAAAAGCACTCTGTCCTTCATTCTGATCAAAGACCCCCATTTCCTAGGTCCCTCTCAATGTGGCTCATATGTTCCAATGTCCCTCCTTCCTCCCAAACCCGTGTGTGGTGTCTTCTGTGTACCCCTTCTTACTTTCTTTTCCTCCCCTCTATTTTCTATGTGATGTCCATTTATCCCCTTAATCCCTTCCAACTGTGTTACGCAGTGTGTGTCTATGTATTTGTTTCAATATGTTCTGTGTTCCGTCTATCATACCTAATTATATTTCAATTTATTTCCTCCATCAGCATGTGTATTATGTGTCCATGTATACGTTATGTTCGTTCCTATATCCTGCCTCTACCTGGGAATGTGTGTTTATGTATATGTTATTTCAGTTTCTATATTTTGTCTCTATTTGTATAGTTTTTTCAATCTCTTGTGCGTGTACTCATCCGTTCGTCTCCTCCCGCCTCCTCTCCCCTCCTTCTCAGTCTCTGGCCTCCTCGTCCGTCTCCGCCTTCGGTCTGTCACATCTCACCTCAACCTTCTCCTCTCTCCTCCCTCCTCTCCCGGGTTTCGATCTCCTACTCTGGTCCATCTGCGTGCTTTCTCCAATCTCTGCTGCAGGCTCAGCGTCTGGCCCTCCTGTCCCCTTCCTTCTCCGTCCTCCGCCATCTGCATCCCCCATCGCCTCATCTCCTCCGCCGCCGTCGCGTACGTCACCGTCCCTTCCTTCCAGTGAATCCTTAGCGAGGTCATGGGTGATTGGAATTTCATTCTGTTTTCTTTCAGAATTCTCTTCAGTCCCGCGTAGGACCTGCGTGTTATTGCTACCGCTGTCGAGTAATCGTGATCAAACGACAGTCTTTTCCCCTCGATTTCTATCTTCTTGGTCCACGCGGTTCTGAGTATCAATTCCTTAATCTCAAATCTCAGAAAGTTAATAATCACCGCCCTCGGAGGTCTGTCCGGTTTCGGTCTCGGAGCCAACGCCCTGTGGGCCCTCTGTATCTCCATTTTTTCCAGTCCCGTCTCCTCCAGTTGTTCCTTGATAAGCTTTTCCACATATTGGATCACCGATTCCCCTTCGACTCCTTCTTTCAATCCCCATATTCTGATGTTATTTCTCTGTGACCTCCCCTCCATGTCCGATATCTTTGTGTCCATCTGTTCTTGTTTTTGAATCGCACACGTTAACACCTCGTGTATCTCTGTGTTCCATTCCTCCGTTTGCGCCGTTCTAGTCTGTAACTCTGTTACGTTTCTGTCCTGTTCCGCCATCTTCTCATCCACCCTTTTGAGTTCTGTATACATTTCACCTCTGAAGTCCTCCTGTTCCTTCCTCAATTCCTCCCGTAACTTCCCAATATCGTTCCTTATCGTGTCCGTGTTCAGTTTTATCGTCGCTGTTATGGTCTCCAATATCCCGGCCTGCATGACCACGGCCCATCCTGGCTGTAGTAGTAGTATTAGTAATGATAGTAGTAGTAGTAGAATAGAATACTCTTTTAATTGTCATTGCACACAAGTATACAAACGAAATGGCAGGGGAGCTCCCACAGACCGTAGTACAATATACATATAACACTGTACACTGTACATATAACAGAATATTTTAAATAATAAAGTGCATGATGAGCGGTAACATAATGGTTTATCAAGTCCAGGTAAAGTGCATGGTGCACGTGAGGGGACAGTCAATGAGAGTTTAACAGTCTGACTGCTTGGGGGAAAAAGCTGTTCATAAGTCTTGAACTCTTCGCATGTATGGACTGGTATCTCCTCCCCGAGGGAAGGAGCTGAAAGAGGTGATGTGCTGGGTGAGACTGGTCCTTGATGATACACTTGGAGCGGTGGAGGCAGCGGGAGGTGAAGACAGAGGTGATGTTTGGTAGAGGAGTCCCGACGATCCTGCCTGCCGCCTTCTCCACCCTCTGTAGAGCCTCTTGCTCTGCCTTTGTGCAGCTGGAGAACCACACAGACACACCGTAGGTCAGCACACTCTCAACCGCACAATGATAGAAGTTGACAAGGAGATTTGGTGGCAGGCCAGCCTGCTTCAGCTTCCTTAGGTAGTATAGGCGTTGCTGAGCTTTCCCGATCACTGAGGCGGTGTTGGTGCTCCAGGACAGGCTCTCACTCACACTGAGACCCAGGAACTTGAACTCAGTGACCCTCTCCACTACCTCGTTGTTGATGAGCAGAGGGGAGTGGTCAGGCCTTGATCTTCTAAAATCCACTATGATCTCTCTTGTTTTCTTTATATTGAGCGCCAGGTTGTTATTGTCACACCAGGCTGTAAGGTCTTCCACCTCCCTCCTGTAGGCAGACTCATTGTTGTTTGTTATGAGACCCACAATTGTGGTATCGTCTGCAAACTTGATGATGTAATTGGAGGGGTAGGAGGGGGAACAGTCATGTGTGAGCAGGGTGTACAGTAATGGGCTGAGTACGCAACCCTGCGGGGCGCCGGTGCTGAGAGACAGGGTGGACGAGGTGTAGTTGCCCAGCCTGACGGCTTGTGTGCGGTTTGTGAGGAAGTCCAGCACCCAGTTACACAGTATATTACACAGACCCAGGGTTTGGAGTTTACTAATGAGTTTATGGGGGAATATAGTGTTGAAGGCAGAGCTATAGTCGACAAAGAGCATTCTTACTTCTTACTTCTTCTTTACTATCTTAGTAATGATAGTAGTAGTAGTAGTAGTAATAATAGCATCAGCAGCAGTAGTAGTAGTAGTGGTATCAATAGTAGTATCAGTAGTGGTAATAGTAGTAGTAGCAGCAGTAGTAGTAGTAGTAACAGCAGTAGCAGTAGTGTAGCAGTAGTAGTATTATAGTAGTATATTAGTAGTATTATAGTAGTAGTATCAGTAGTGGTAATAGTAGTAGTAGTATCAGTAGTAGTAGCAGCAGTAGCAGTAGTAGTATATTAGTAGTATTGTAGTAGTAGTATCAGTAGTGGTAATAGTAGTAGTATCAGTAGTAGTATCAGTAGTAGTAGTAGTAGTAGTAGTAGTAGTAGTAGTAGTAGTAGTAGTAGTAGTAGTAGTAGTAGTAGTAGTAGTAGTAGTAGTAGTAGTAGCAGCAGTAGTATTATAGTAGTATATTAGTAGTATTGTAGTAGTAGTTATATCAAAGGTTATATGGAGTCAGATCAAGAAATGAACTGGTCAAAACAAAGCTGCAATTAACACTTTAAGTGCCGAAAACGTGTTTAGGCGTCCTTCCCCGCCATGCTCAAGTTGCAGAGGACGCCGTAACTCGTCTTTAATATCAATATTTCAAAAATCTGTGATCGGAATCATATTTTCCATCCGCAGCCTTCACACACAGTTCTGAGCTCCTCTCAAACCTCTAGCGGTTCAAGAGCGCCATCTGGTGGCCGATCGGCAGAAGCGCCAAACAGGAAGTTATGTGGTTGAAGTGCTGATCGTCCATATTACTTCCGGGCACTCTCTATAGGTCCCGGGACTCGATCTCGACACAATACATAGCGATCCGTTGCCAATAACTCGATAAACAACATGATTTGGACGTATATACTATTATACAACCTGGAAATAGATGGCGTATTTCTACATCCCATAATAGGAATATTTCAGTTCCACGTTCATCGTCCAACGGCGCGAGGAAGATACGGTAAGATTCAGCGTTATTTTTGAACGTGTTCGATATAAACTGCTCTGATGATCATATCACCCACACTAGATGAATGATATAACGCTGCCCACGGAATTATAAACGATCCCCCGCCCATCCGGTCATCATCAGATGATACGTAGAAACTTCTAGAAGTACGTCCAATTGAAATTTTTGATCTCGCACAGATTCCTACCAAACTGTATTTCATCATCAATATAATGCATTTGGGGCTATAAATCACGTTCTGGAGAAAGCTGCAGAAAGAGATGAAAACATACTTATACTTTAGACCATATTTTACTATGAATATGTGAATGAAAAAGTTTAACGTTGCTACACAATGAACAATACATATAGGACCTTGAATGGGTCCTAATAATGGCAATTTAGCAATAGAATTTAAAAAGTTATAGCCCTGCAAAGAAGGGGAACTTTTCCATAGACAAATAGAGCTGGCAAGGGATGGTATATCATGAATTTAGCCTTAGGCAATCAAAGTGTTAAGCCAATTGAACTGAAGGTCAATGACAAAACTTTACAGTATCCGTCAGACATAGCACCGGCCCTCAATCAGTATTTTGTAGAGTCTGTGGTTGCAATAGCCCAAAGCTTCGCAGTTCAGGACAGTAGTCCTAATCTGCCATCTACTGTCAATATTAATGAACCAGCAGTCGTACCAAAATCAGTCACTGAGATAGAGGTTGCAAATATAATTACATCCCTCAAATCCTCAAGAGCTAATGTCTTTGGAGTCAAAGACATTGAAGTTAAATGATCTTGTGGAATTTAAAACGGCACAATTAATGTATAAAGCAAAAAGTCATGCACTTCCAAGAAACATTCAAGAATTGTTCTTTGATAGGGAGGGGGGTTATAATCTGAGGGGAGAACACAATTTAAAAGTGCTAAATGTACTCACTACCATGAGAAGACACTGCATCTCGATATGTGGAGTGAAACTGTGAAACAGTCTAAATGTGGTGCTAAAGCAATGTCCAAACATGAGACAATTCAAACTGATGTATAAGGAAATTATGTTCACAAGGTACAGGGATGAGGAAGGGACTTGATATTCACAGGTGTTTAAATTTTTATTTTATTTCTTTCGTGTTTTACATATATAGTTTTTGTTTTTTTGTTTTGCATATATATATATATATATATATATATATATATATATATATATATATATATATATATATATATATATATATATATATATATATTTTTTTTTTTATGTTTTAAAATAGTACACTCATTTGAGTAGTGGAAAAGGGGTAGGATTAAATAAGTGTATACTTCTTCCTACTCCTTTTCGAACATGTAGATTGAGTTGTGTTTTGCTTTTGTTATTGATTTGTTTGTATTCATTGCATGTTCGAAATAAAGATTTCAAATAAAAAGAATATATATATGGCATGGACACACTCATGCTGAAAGAGATAAACTCCTCTATAGTGAAGTCACTGACCCATATAATCAATATGGGTTTCAAGGGAGTTTTCCTAACCCATGGAAGCCTGCCTTGTGGTCCCTTTATTTAAAAGTGGTGACCCTCTCATGACATCCAATTACAGACCCATCAGTATTCTACCCATAGTGTCCAAGGTATTTGAAAAACTGATTGCCAAACAGGTCACTGATCATCTTAATAACAGCTCCTTCCCACTGCACCCAATGCAATTTGGATTCAGGGCCAATCATTCAACAGAAACAGCAACATGCTTCTTCTTAGAGAGAGTCAAGGCTTCAATGGACAGGGGTACGGTTGTGGGGGCTGTGTTCCTTGATCTAAGGAAAGCTTTCGACACCGTTAATCATACTATTCTACTCCAAAAGCTGGTCAATTTCAACTTCTCCATAGAGTTCCTCAACCTCTTCAAATCATACCTTTCATTCCGTTCCCAACTTGTCAAAATTGAAAATCATAAATCTACTGCCATCTGGTCTGTCAACTGGTGTCCCGCAGGGCTCTGTCTTGGGTCCAATCCTGTTCAGCATGTACATTAACGATTTGCCTTCGGTGTGTGGCCAATGTGATGTACTGATGTATGCTGATGATATGGTGATCTTTACACATGGTAAAACCACAGAAGAGGTTGCAACCAAATTGTCTAATGTCATGGTGAATGTCACATCCTGGCTTAAGAACAGCTGTTTACAATTGAATGTCTCTAAGACTGTCTGTATGTTCTTCTCCAAGGGCCACAGAGAAGTTGCAGAGCAGGATATCTTCATCTCCGGTCAGAAATTACAGGTAGCATCAGAATACAAGTACTTAGGACTATACATAGACCGAAACCTTAGTTTCAAAAATCACATAAAAAAAAAGTCTATCAAACTTCAGGTACATAAGAAACCTCCTTTCAACCGAGGCAGCAAAGCTATATTTTCATTCAATGGTTCTTTCCCACATCACATACTGTTTGATAACCTGGTCCAATTCATATTCCACCATTCTGAAACCACTTCAATCACTATACAAACAAGCAATCAAAATTCTAGACAAGAGACCATTCAGGTACCATCACTGTCACATTCTAAAAAAATATAATCTACTCAGTTGGGAAAACCTGACTCTTTATCAAAACGTCTGTCTAGTTTTTAAAATAAAGTGTGGATTGGCTCCTCCTCCTTTGTCCGGTTTCATCAACCTCAAGTCTGCCTCAACCAGGAACACTAGAGGTGCGGCAAGGGGGGACTGTACAATCCCTTTAAAAAAAAGTGTATTTGGCCAGGCCGTCTTTTCATATAGAGCATCCCACCAATGGAACTCAATACCTCATACAATTAGAGTGTCCACATCATATCATTCATGTGCAGGGTTAAGGAATGGCTCATTGAAAACCAGAATTGTCAACACTGTGTGTGTGTGTGTGTGTGTGTGTGTGTGTGTGTGGATATGGTGCGTTTGTCTATGTCTGGGTCTTTTAATATGTCATGATGTGCTCTGTCCTTGTGTCCATGACTGTATTGTGCCCTGTATCCCTATCGTATGTCTATGTGCTTTTGTTGTGTTTTTATTCTAATGTTATTTATCTTGATTTTATTCTGTTTTTATTGCTAACCCTTTTTCACACAGGATCTTAGCCTGTACCTTCTGGGAAATGAGCCTTTTGGCTCAAATTGGGTCCATTTACATCTGTAAAATGTTTTATTAATGTACGCTGTCCCCCTTGATCAAATAAAGTAAACCTAAACCTAACCAAGTAGTATTAGTATTACAGGAAATGTACCTTACTAAAAATGGTAACTACAGATGAGGTACTAAAAAAACTGAGCGCCCTCCAACCGAACAAGGCCACTGGCCATGACAACATCCCCTCCAAATTCCTCAGAGACTCAGCAGCCGCCATCACCCCAGTCATCACACACATAATAAACCTCTCCATAAAACAGGGACACGTCCCCAAGGACTTCAAAATTGCGAGAGTAACACCCCTGCACAAAAAGGGCAGCAAATTAGACCCAGGCAACTACCGCCCTGTTTCTATCCTTACATCCATCTCGAAAGTCATGGAAAAAATAGTATACGAACAGATCGAAAAGTACCTTGCGGAAAAAAATCTAATCTACGAATTCCAATCTGGCTTCAGAACATCCCACTCCACTGACACATGCCTTCTCTATTTGAACGACCACATCAAACAAGAGGTGGACGCGGGAAAATACTGCGGCATGGTCATGCTGGACCTACAAAAGACACTGTCAATCACACCATTCTGGTTGACAAGCTAAAAGCAATTGGTTTTGATAGTCTATCAGTGAGCTGGATACAATCCTACCTGGAGGGGAGAGAACAGATGGTGGCAGTAAACGGTACCCTATCCCCCCCCCCTCACAGTGAACTGTGGTGTTCCACAAGGAAGCATACTAGGACCACTACTATTCCTAATTTATGCAAATGACATGTCGTCAGCTTGTGACTGCAACTTGTTCCTGTTTGCGGACGACTCAGCCCTGCTGGTCTCTGACAAGAACAAGTTACAGGTTGAAAAAGCCCTCAGCTCAGAACTAGGCAAAATCTGCATATGGCTCGCCGACAACAAACTATCATTACACATGGGCAAAACAGAGTCCATTCTCTTCGGTTCAAATAACAAACTCAGCAAGACCGACAGCTTCTCGGTTACAGTGGGTGACTAATATTGTCACAAGGAAAGATGAAATTACCTACCTGGGTTCCATCCTAGAGGCTAATCTTTCCTGTGACAAAATGGCATCCAATGTAATAAAAAAAGTCAACCAACAAACTAAATTCTTGTACCGGATCTCCTCTCTGGTAAACAAGAATACCCTGAAGACTCTGGCAGGAGCACTCATTCAAGGGTACTACGACTATGCTTGCACCTCATGGTACCAAAGCACCTCAAAGGCACTAAAAACTAGATTACAAACATCTCAAAACAAACTGGTCAGACTACTGCTTGACCTTACTCCTAGAACCCACCTCACCCCTGCCCACTTTGACAACCTAGGATGGCTTAGAGTAGACGACAGAGTACAGCAACTTGCAATGGGCCTGGTCTACAAGATACACTACGCGACCAAGGTACCCATGTACATGTCAAAATACTTCCCAAAGGTCAGTGAATACCACGATCACAACACCAGAAGGAGCTCCACAAATCATGTTAAACCCAGATTCGGCTCAAACAAGGGACTAAACACGTTTCGCAATTATGCCACATCAATGTGGAACGCCCTACCCAAAGCTGTAAAGGAATATGAATCACTACCCACTTTCAAAAACACTCTCAAAGAACACCTACGGGAGACTGCAATTCGAAACTGGCCCCTACAAATGTCCTAACCCAGTTGTACAGTAAATGACCAAGTATGGCTTTGTCAGTATTCCAATGTACAGTGTACAGTGTCCCCCCCCCTACCCAACCCCCCCCCCCCCCCCCCCCCCACCTCCAATGTACAGCACCCACCCACCCACCCAACCCCACCAACCCCACACACCCGACCCCCCCCCCCCCCCACCCAGAAAAGGTCTGGCACCCTGCCATTGGCGGTGGAAGTGGGTAGATTCCAGGGTAAACCTGAGGAGGAGCGGTTGTGTGTTCTGTGTGATCTGGGAGTGGTGGAGGATGAATATCATTTTGTTTTTTATTGCCCTTTGTACACCACTTTGAGGAGGGCTTTATTTGAGAAAATTCAAATTGTAAACCCAGATTTGTTTTGGCAGTCTGAGAGTTGTATGTTGAGTTGTTTTTTTGTGGAGGACATCTTCGGTTTTGCAGGATTTTTGGAGAGGGCATGGCACCCGAGACAAAACACACTGTATCCTATATAATTGTATTTGAATTCACCTTGTTTTTCTGTTTATTTACATTGAGTACAGCTTGTGTTATATTACGTTTTATTGTATTTTCTTGTATTTTTTTATGGCCATCTTGGTCTATGTCATTTGTTAAGTAATTGGTCAAGTATATTATTATATACTTATTGTTATGTGTCTTGTAAGCCCATATGGGCTGGGCATACATCTGTATGTAAGACACGAAAATAAAAAATATCAAATCAAATCAAGTAGTAGTAGTATTACAGTAGTAGTAGTAGTAGTAGTAGTAGTATTACAGTAGTAGTAGTAGTAGTAGTAGTAGTAGTAGTAGTAGTAGTAGTAGTATTACAGTAGTAGTAGTAGTAGTAGTAGTAATTACAGTAGTAGTAGTATTACAGTAGTAGTAGTATTACAGTAGTAGTAGTAGTAGTAGTAGTAGTAGTAGTAGTAGTAGTAGTAGTAGTAGTATTACAGTAGTAGTAGTAGTAATAGTAGTAGTAGTAGTAGTAGTAGTAGTAGTAGTAGTATTACAGTAGTAGTAGTAGTAGTAGTAGTAGTAGTAGTAGTAGTAGTAATTACAGTAGTAGTAGTATTACAGTAGTAGTAGTATTACAGTAGTAGTAGTAGTAGTAGTAGTAGTAGTAGTAGTAGTAGTAGTAGTAGTAGTAGTAGTATTACAGTAGTAGTAGTAGTAGTAGTAGTAGTAGTAGTAGTATTACAGTAGTAGTAGTATTACAGTAGTAGTAGTATTACAGTAGTAGTAGCAGTAGTATTATATTAGTATTACAGTAGTAGTAGTATTACAGTAGTAGCAGTATTATTATAGTAGTATTACAGTAGTAGTAGTATTACAGTAGTATTACAGTAGTAGTAGCAGTATTATTATAGTAGTATTACAGTAGTATTATAGTAGTATTACAGTAGTAGTAGGAGTATTCTAATAGTAGTATTAAAGTAGTAGTAGTATTACAGTAGTATTATAGTAGTAGTAGTATTACAGTAGTAGTAGTAGTACAGTAGTATTACAGTAGTATTATAGTAGTACTACAGTAGTAGTATTACAGTAGTAGTAGTATTACAGTAGTATTATAGTAGTATTACAGTAGTAGTAGTAGCAGTAGTATTATAGTAGTACTACAGTAGTAGTATTACAGTAGTAGTAGCAGTAGTATTACAGTAGTATTATAGTAGTACTACAGTAGTAGTATTACAGTAGTATTACAGTAGTATTACAGTAGTAGTAGTATTACAGTAGTGTAACTGAGGGGTTACAAAACCCTGACTGTATTAAAGATTGTGATAGATTAAACCACTGCTAATTATGTACTTAGTATTACTTGCCAGACAGTACAACTAATTATGGCAGACACTCAGAATAACACGGCACGGTGACAAAGAAATATCATTGAGGGTATTTATTATTATGCAGCAAATTGTACAGAGATGAGAATTAAGGTTGCGCTTGTATGGCGAAGAATATGAATAAGTCAGTCAGTAGCAAAAGTCAGTGGGAATAGAATAATTCCTACGATGGGGTACTAGACTAACGCCGCCTGGCGTAGGATAGCAATATAGGGGGAAACTCTGGTACCGCTGGAGACAAGGGGTTTCCTCCCAGAGATGTAAGCTCTGGAGGGAAGAAGAATGTTCGGATACTCAGTCTGTTCAATTGAAGAAGAAGGGGGTTCGCGTACAGAATCCAGTCCTTGTAATCCAAATGCTCAGCAACAAAGCAATAACTGTAATCCAATTGCACGATAGCAATGACGATAGCCAGCTAGCTTCGGTCCACGAAGCCAGCCCGAAGTAGATCCTCAAGGTGGTTAAATCCAAACGACAGTGGGTATTAACGATGCTCTTCTCCAGGTAGTACGTTCTAGGGGTGGACGGTATGGTCTAAAATTTATATCACGGTATAATCTGAAGCATAGACGGTAACGGTATATATCACGGTATCATCGTTTTTGATAAAAAAAAAATTTTTATTTTATATAATTTTTTTTTTTTTTTTTTATAAAATATATATATTATATAATTAGACTTGTACTTGTATTATCTGCGAGACATCGCCACCACGCAACAAGCTCCACTGTCTGTGTGTACTCTAGTAGCCTCCAGCTACGGCCAGGATTCTCCAGAGCTGCATCTGGACCTATACTCGAGTAGCCTCGAGCAGAGCTACGGCCAGGATTCTCCGGCGCTGCACCTGGACCCTATTGGCATAACGTTACTTAACTGTGCTCAGCAAGCTCTCAGCTCGAATACGCATCGAATCAGTGTTATAAGACATTGATATCAGGAGCTATCTGTAGCTACTGCTAGCCGGATATATAACGTTAATACAACGCCTCAGTGAATTATTTAGTTCAATGGGACATTTCGTTTTGAACGGTGAACTACCTTGCGTTAACGTGAGCTAACGGCTAACGGAGCTATCATACACGTCTACTCTCCACTAGACTTGATGGAGCGTTTGTTGATGTCAGGAGCTATCGGTAGCTGGCCGACTAGATACCGTTCGGTTAGACAATGCCTCATCATGTATTAAACTAAAAGTGAATAGTTGACTGGGTCATTTTGTAACGGTAGCTAAGCTAACGTTAGCTCAGGGAGACGTCTCGTCCCACTAGACTACTAGTAGACCCGTGTTTACATGCGTGCGGGAGGGGCTGGCACTGCGCGAAGCCTCCTAAATAACTTTTTCCAGTTCGCACATATCTATTATCTATGACTAATTCTATCTATTTTTAGGGGCAAATGCGAGTGAAATAGTCGCGCTGTGGTTACATGACGTCATTGCTATTTTAGAGCTGCACTACCGGTTACACGGTATAGGCAAAATCCATACCGTAGAGCAAATTCATACCGTTTATACCGTATACCGTTTATACCGTCCACCCCTAGTACGTTCCACAATCACTATAATCCAACCAAATACTGGTTCTGCAATCGCCGCCGTCGGTTCCAATATGCACATGTCCAGTAGGTTCTCCGACTAGGCCCTCCTCGTGTACTGGCACCAATGTATTTAGTCCACGTACACTGGCTAAGGTTCCACTAGCTAAACGAACAAACTGCTGGGTAATGCTGCACACGAACGAACTGCTGTTGGCACGATACACAATAAATAACGACTCTTTACTTCACATTAAGCTAAGTCGAACTTGACGTTACTGCATTAACTCTGACACTTTTACTATTCACTTCGCACGTGGTTCTCAGCGCTCTGTTTAGACGAACTGCTTGACTTCACTGTTTTACCAAACGAACGCACACGATGAACTGCTACTGTTCGCACCTGCCGCGATATATATACTTAAGTGGCTTTCTAGTGCCAAACCTCAGTTCTCGTCTCGAATCAATGCGCCGTCTCCAGGCATGTTCCAACATGCCTGGACTCGCCTTTGAACCTGACTTTAGGGGCTCGCCGTCTGGCGCCGATAACGTTATCCAATGAGGAAAGTGAATATTACTGGGATTCAAACGCAGGCTTAAAGGGATATAACGTGTATATATAAATAATATACAAGGTATATAAAACAATAAATGTAGATTCTCAGCTTTTAATCTGGCCCTTCACAACAGCCGCCTCCTAATTAGTCCGCACCTAATTAGTTAAAGGAGACAGATTAATAGTCCAGTCAACGGCTCAATACTTGTTGTGAGGAGTAAGGCAATCTACAAAGTCAGTGGGTCATGGTCGTCATCAGGGGAGTCAGGGAGCTCCGGCAACTCTATCAGCTTCGCCACGGGTCGGGTGTAGGTCCGCCCTTGGACTATGACTTCTGCCGCTCTGACCTTCCCATCGGCACCAGTAATCACTTTGCTTACGCGGCCGGCCGGCCACGTAGCTCGGGGTAGTGACTGGTCTATGATCATAACGACTGTGTCCACCTTCAGGTTGTCCCGGTCCTTTACCCACTTCTGACGGGCTTGGAGGGACGGTAGATAGTGGAGGAGGAAACTGGTCCAAAACTGGTCAGCCAATACCTGACTGTATCTCCACATTCTTCGGCCGTTCACCTCCTCAGGTCTGTACACCGCCTGTGGAAGGGCAGGGTCCAGCCGCACCATCAAGAGATAGTTTGGGGTGACTGGGTCGAAGTCTGCTACGTCACTTGAGACGTAACCGAGGGGCTTCGAGTTCAAGACGCCCTCGATCTCCGTGAGGACTGTCGTGAGGACTTCTTCCGCCACGGTCTGGGCCCCAAGCACGGTGTACAGAGCAGTCTTTATAGAACGGACTTCTCTTTCCCAGGCTCCCCCGAAATGAGGGGCGTTCGGGGGGTTGAACTGGAATTTGATCTGAGAGGGAGCGAGGCGGGTCTTAAGTCCTTCACCCATAGCCTGGAAGCTCTCTCTCAATTCTCTTTCTCCGCCTTTGAAGTTTGTCCCTTGATCGGACAACAACACAGACGGGCTTCCTCTTCGGGCTTGAAATCTCCGGAAAGACATGAGGAATGAATCCGTACTCATGGTCTGGAGGATTTCTATATGAACAGCTCGGGTGGTCATACACTTGTACACAATGCCCCACCTCTTCTCTGTCCCTCTTCCTTTCTTGACGTTGAAAGGGCCGAAGCAGTCCACGCCCGTGGAGTGGAAGGCCTTCTCGCCGAGTCGAAGGCGGCAGGGAGGCAGGTCGGCCATCATAGGTATACTGGGCTGTGCTCGCCACTTGCGACAGTTTAAACAAGTCCGTTGGAAGCGACGTACTGCTTCTCTCCCTTGAAGTATCCAGTAACGTCGTCGGATCTCAGCGAAGACTCTCTCTGCCCCCGCGTGGTACACATCCTCGTCGTACTTCTGTATGATCAGCTCGGTTACCTTGTGTCGGCTGTTGAGGACGATAGGATGCTTGACATCATCCGTCAAGTCTGGGGCCCGTCTCAAACGACCACCCACCCTGATGAGGTGCTGGGTGTCGAGCTCGGGGGCCAAAGTGAGCAGTCGGCTGTCTGAGGGGATTGGCTTTTCCCCTTCCAGGCAGTCTAGCTCATCTGGAAATGAGTCTCTTTGGGCTCTCTTTAGCAGAAGGAGTTCTGCCTCTGCGTAGTTCGATGCGTCAATGTCTGTGGTGGGGGGGGCCTCAGGGTGGTGCCACAAGAATGTCCTTTTCTGAGCACTCTCAAGGGTTAAGCAGTCGTCTATGTTAGGGTCCGTTGGAGCTGGGGCGTGCGTCAGCCCGCAGAACATAGACTTCTTGATCTCTGCCTCCTCTTGACTCGCCTCCCGTGGTGTGGGGGTAGGCCACTCCTCCTCCGGGAGCTTGAGGAACTCAGGACCGTCACTGTAAATGTTGGGACGTGTGAGGTCGTCTAGGGACATCCCCCGTGTGATGACATCTGCTGGGTTCTGCTTGGTGTCAACGTATCTCCAGCACGCTGATCCTACCAAGTCTTGAATCTCGGTGACTCGGACTCCGACGAAGACTTTGTATTGACAAGAATCGGACTGGATCCATGTGAGCACAGTCATGGAGTCTGACCACAGGATTGTCTTTCGCACCGTTATGGTGAGTTCACGTTGTATCAGCGTGGCGAGTTGCGCGCCTACCAGAGCTGCGCAGAGCTCTAGACGCGGGATAGATTGTTGCTTGCGGGGGGCTATTCTTGAGCGAGCCAGGACGAAGGCTGTGTGTACTTCTCCTCCCTCCTCTCGGGCTCTCAAGTAAGCCACCGAACCGTAAGCTACTTCTGAGGCGTCACTGAAGACGTGCAGGTCCATCTGACACGTCTCCAGCCGCACTGTGGGTGGGAAGTAGCTCCGGCGAATGTTCACATTTTGGAGCGAGTTGAGTTCTCCCTCCCCAGGTGGTCGGGTATGGGGTCGTCCCAGCCCTGCTCCTTGTCCCACAGTTCTCGCACCAGCATCTTCGCCCGAGTGGTGTAAGGTAGGATACACCCCAGCGGGTCGTATTGGCTTGCGAGTGTTCTGTATACGCTCCGTCGAGTGGTCGGTAGAGGGGTCGACCTTCCCTGCTCCTGGGTCAGGGGTGTGTGTTTATAATGGAGCGAGTCTGTTTTGAAGCGCCAGACGAGGCCCAATGTCATTTCCTGTGCTTCACCTGGGGTGGTCGCCATCCAGGTCTCGCTGCTTGCTGCCTTTGTCTCTGGGGAGAGGCTGCGAAGTACTTGAGGGTCACTGCTGGCCCACTGCCTAAGGTCGAAGCCGCCTTTGATCAGGGAGGCTCGGAGCTTAAGCAGGATGGCTTCGGCTTCTTCTGGCGTTGATACGCTTTGTAGGCAGTTGTCCACGTAGAAACTCCTCTCTCGCTTTGTCTGACCTCCTCGTCAGCTCCAGGGTCTTCGGTCACGTGCTTTTGTAGTGCGAACGTGGCGCAGCATGGGCTACATGTGGTGCCGAAGGGGAGGACCTCCCATTGATAGATGGAGGGTTGTTCATCGTCGATCCTCTCTCTCCACAGGAACCGCAGCAGGGGCTTGTCCTCCTCCATCAGTCGCACCTGCAGGAACATCCCTTTGATGTCGCCGCTGATGGCCACTTTGTCCTGGCGGAAACGTAGTAGTACGCCGAGGAGGGAGGGGCCGAGTGTCGGGCCGGGTAGGAGCAAGTTATTCAGGTTCTGTAGTCCGATCTGGTAACTGCAGTTGAATACAATGCGGTTCTTGCCGTTGTGGTGGACCTTGTGATGGGGCACGTACCAGGATTCAGTCGTCTGGTCTGCCTCTTGATTGTCAATTTTCTTTATATGTCCCGCTGTGATCAGTTTGTCGATCTCAGCGCGGTATATAGTGGCTTGAGGGGGGTCTTTAGCTAGACGCCGCTCGGTGTTCAGTAGATAGCGTTGTGTCGCTTCTTTTGATGCGTGGAGGGTGGGCATCCCCTCTCGCCTCAAGAGTGGAGTTGCGTATCTCATCACTCCGTCGACCTCGACCCTCTTTGTCTTCTGCTCGAGGAGGGCTATGGCATACTTGTCTTCCTTGGAGCGAACTAGTTTCCGTTCGTTCTTGAAGGGCATCGAGTCTAATGTCCATAGTCTCTCGACGTGCTGCAAGAGGGTGGTGTCGTCGTCGCTTACCCTCGTGTAGAGGCAGCGTGTGGCCGTCGGTCGGTTGGAAGACCCGGAGAGGGGGCCTTGGAGCGTCCAACCCAGGTGGGTCTTGACCGCGGCTGGGCAGCCTCTGGGTCCGATGTGGACCTGGTCCGTTGGGACGATGAGGTCTGCGTGGTCGGAGCCTATGAGCAGGGTCGGGGTGGCGCCGTCGATGAACGGTATAGGCAGTCGGCGTAGGTGCACGTATTTCTCCATCAGCTGTGGGATGGGGTAGGTATAACGTGACAGACTTATGTCATGGCTTGTGAAGGCATTAGTGATGCTGTACCGCTTCTCGGGCTGCTCGACCGCTGCTATTGTGAATGAGACGTTTTCGCCCTTTATGGTCTTTAGGTCTCGCCGAATAGTACGGATTGTCATTGTTTCTTCGGTACCCCGCAGGCCCAGCTGGGCTGCGGCGGAAGCGAGGAGGAGAGTCTTTTTAGACCCATCGTCGAGGACGGCGTAAGTGTCCAGGACCTTGTTCTCGTAGCTTAAGAGCACTCGGACCACCTTCAAGAGCACTCGGGAGCTCCCGCTCTTCGCAGGGTCTATATACATGACATCTACTCTCGAGCTGCTTTGTGGTACGGGTCTCCTCTTGTTGCTGTCGTGTAGGACATCCAGGTGGGCGCCGTCGCACTTGCTGCATCTTTTCTTCAGGCGGCACTCAGCTGCCATGTGGCTGCGCGCGCAGCGGAAGCAGCGGCGGTTCGCTTTGATCCACTGACTCACTTCCTCAGCAGTCACCTTCTTGAAGGTGTCACATTGAGACAGCCAATGTTCATGTTCACAATACTGGCAGGCAATCTTCCACTTTCCCTTCGCGGGGGGGTGTTGTGATTCTTGGGCCACGGCACTGACTCGGCCTGGTGCATAACGGTCACGGACCGGCGGTTGTCATTGAACCTCCTCGGTCCATCTTTAGGGTTAGAGCCACTCCACACAAATGTGTCTAATCGTAGACTGCTGACCTCCCTGGCGAGGAAATCAGCCAGGTCTAAGAGGGATGGTTCTGGGCCGTGGGGGTCACGGTGGTCTTTCTGCCACCGAAAACGCTCTTGGCGGGCTGGAGGGAGCTTCTCCAGTATCCGCTCCATGTTGGAATTTGCATATAGTTCATATCTCCCCTTCTCCTTTTGTGACCCCAGCATCCCCACAAGGGATTGTACCTTGATAGAGAGGTCATCTAGTGCTCTATTGTCTTTGGCTGGGGGGAGGCGGTCGATATCTCGTATTTCTTGGATCACGTAATCCCATATGCGTCCATAGCGCGCGTCGAGGGCCACCAGAGCATCTGAGTAGGGGGTTCTTGAGTTCGAATATGCCAGCGCTATGTTATGCGCTCTGGGCACTTTAAGGTGCTTGAGGAGGATGGCATATTTATAAGACTCGTCGTGTACATCGGACATTATAGTCTCTAAACACATGCGTAGTTCCGTATACTGTGCTCTGTCCTCACGCGTAAAGTCTGGGAACGTGGGTGTTCCAAGGTAAGATGCCATGGATGGCTGGGACACAGATGCGCGTAGGGGGAGAGGCCTCCTGGGCGAGTCTCCCCGTACGGGTGGTCGTGGGTTAGTGCTGGGTGGGTACCAGAGGCCGGGCCCCCAGGTGCTGCTCCTCGGTGCTGACTGTGTATTAAACTCACCCATGGGTTGGGTCGGGGGTTTGTAACGCAGTGGCTCGGGGCTGAGGTCGGGGCTGTACTGGGCCTCCTGGTCCAAAATAGGTTCCTGCTGGTGGGCTTGATGTCCTCCCTCGTCCTCCGCTAGGTCCTGGAGTCTCCTAGTTAGTTTCTCGGCGACGTAGGCGGGATCTTCCCGTTGGCTGGGTCCCGTATAGACCGGTCGGGGAGGGGAAGGTGCCCTCGACCCGTGTCGTGATGATCTCCGGGAGCTCCGTGTGGAGGAGGGGGGGGTCGCCCTCTGGATCAATTGTTCTATCATCTGCGCCTGCAGACGGTCTCGCTCCGCTTCGCGCTGTGCATTGGCGGCGGCGCGCTGTGCATCGCGTTGCGCGTTGGTGCGGTCTCGCTGAATGTTCTCTTCAACCTGGAGGCGCCTCTCTTCCAGTCTGATAGTCATCGCTGCGTCAGCCTGGAGGCGACTCTCTTCCAGTCGGATGCGTTCGTGTGCACTCTGTTGTTGCGCTTGGAGGTGCTCTCGTTCCACTGCAGAGTGTTCGCGCTCACTAAGTGTCTGTGCTTGGAGACGGTCTCTTTCGGTTGATGCAGTTAGTGTGGCGATCAAGGCTTGTGCTAGTCGCTGGTCAGCCTCGCTGGGGGATGACACTGATGGAGGTGATCGGGCGCTGACAGGACTTGGTGGGGACCTGTTCTCTTGGCGCGCTCCGAGGTCCATCTCTTGAGCGCTGCTTCTTGATTTCTCCCGCGCCCCGAGGTCCATCTCTAAGACGCGGTACTCTTCTCTTGGGTGCGCGCCGAGGTCTATCTCGGGTGCGCGCTCTTGGGTCTCTTGCGTTCCGGGGTCTATCCCGGTGGCGCTTTCTTTATACTTTGGCGCTCCGGGGTCTATCCCGGTGGCGCTGTCTTGGGGTATAGTCACGTCATGTCCCGCTTGTTCCCCCCCGTGAGCTAGGTCAGTTTCGTTTGAACCCACTGGGGTCTCTACTGGTGGGGCCGACAAGTCGATAGGATTGGGCATGCTTAAGCTATCAGTTTTATCCGTGCTTAGCGTCTTTTTAGATAAGCTAGGAGGTAAAACGAAAGCGTAGTCACCAGGTGTGGAGGGGGCTGACGTTTGCGCCTAGGGCGCTCTAGTTTGGGAGAGCCGTTTGGAGAGTGTCCGCCGCTGGCCATATCACTATTAATATGATATTAAGATTACTGATACCCTCCGGCTCGAAGGACCAATTGTAACTGAGGGGTTACAAAACCCTGACTGTATTAAAGATTGTGATAGATTAAACCACTGCTAATTATGTACTTAGTATTACTTGCCAGACAGTACAACTAATTATGGCAGACACTCAGAATAACACGGCACGGTGACAAAGAAATATCATTGAGGGTATTTATTATTATGCAGCAAATTGTACAGAGATGAGAATTAAGGTCGCGCTTGTATGGCGAAGAATATGAATAAGTCAGTCAGTAGCAAAAGTCAGTGGGAATAGAATAATTCCTACGATGGGGTACTAGACTAACGCCGCCTGGCGTAGGATAGCAATATAGGGGGAAACTCTGGTACCGCTGGAGACAAGGGGTTTCCTCCCAAAGATGTAAGCTCTGGAGGGAAGAAGAATGTTCGGATACTCAGTCTGTTCAATTGAAGAAGAAGGGGGTTCGCGTACAGAATCCAGTCCTTGTAATCCAAATGCTCAGCAACAAAGCAATAACTGTAATCCAATTGCACGATAGCAATGACGATAGCCAGCTAGCTTCGGTCCACGAAGCCAGCCCGAAGTAGATCCTCAAGGTGGTTAAATCCAAACGACAGTGGGTATTAACGATGCTCTTCTCCAGGTAGTACGTTCCACAATCACTATAATCCAACCAAATACTGGTTCTGCAATCGCCGCCGTCGGTTCCAATATGCACATGTCCAGTAGGTTCTCCGACTAGGCCCTCCTCGTGTACTGGCACCAATGTATTTAGTCCACGCACACTGGCTAAGGTTCCACTAGCTAAACGAACAAACTGCTGGGTAATGCTGCACACGAACGAACTGCTGTTGGCACGATACACAATAAATAACGACTCTTTACTTCACATTAAGCTAAGTCGAACTTGACGTTACTGCATTAACTCTGACACTTTTACTATTCACTTCGCACGTGGTTCTCAACGCTCTGTTTAGACGAACTGCTTGACTTCACTGTTTTACCAAACGAACGTACACGATGAACTGCTACTGTTCGCACCTGCCGCGATATATATACTTAAGTGGCTTTCTAGTGCCAAACCTCAGTTCTCGTCTCGAATCAATGCGCCGTCTCCAGGCATGTTCCAACATGCCTGGACTCGCCTTTGAACCTGACTTTAGGGGCTCGCCGTCTGGCGCCGATAACGTTATCCAATGAGGAAAGTGAATATTACTGGGATTCAAACGCAGGCTTAAAGGGATATAACGTGTATATATAAATAATATACAAGGTATATAAAACAATAAATGTAGATTCTCAGCTTTTAATCTGGCCCTTCACAACAAGTAGTATTATAGTAGTACTACAGTAGTAGTATTACAGTAGTATTACAGTAGTAGTATTACAGTAGTATTATAGTAGTACTACAGTAGTAGTATTACAGTAGTAGTATTACAGTAGTAGTAGTAGTAGTAGTAGTAGTAGTAGTAGTAGTAGTAGTATTACAGTAGTAGTAGTATTACAGTAGTATTATAGTAGTACTACAGTAGTAGTATTACAGTAGTAGTAGTATTACAGTAGTAGTATTACAGTAGTAGTAGTAGTAGTAGTAGTAGTAGTAGTAGTAGTATTACAGTAGTAGTATTACAGTAGTATTACAGTAGTATTACAGTAGTAGTATTACAGTAGTAGTAGTAGTAGTAGTAGTATTACAGTAGTAGTAGTATTACAGTAGTAGTAGTATTACAGTAGTAGCAGTAGTATTATAGTAGTATTACAGTAGTAGTATTACAGTAGTAGTAGCTGTGTTTACCAGTATCAGAGTAGGTCTCCTCCACCACAGCGAGTCCTCTGGTGCTCAGCGCATGCTGAGGGAAGGAGAGGTGGAGCAGGCAGCCGTAACGAAGCCTCCTCTCTCCCTGCACCTCCCCCTCCTCCTCCCCCTCAGCAGGGGCAGAGGGCAGCTCCTTCAGCTGGGGAGCAGGGGAAGATTGATTGATTGAATTGATTGATTGATTGAAAACTTTATTAACAGATTGCAGAATGGGTACAATACAGTACGGCTCAATACATACAATTGTTAAGGGGATGCAGACCAGAGAAAGACTTTTGTCTTGTTTACATCAGGGTCCCCCGTTTTCAATTCATCATAACATATATGACACACACGACATAGACAGTACTGCTACATCTATACATTTATGACATACCAGATGTGCAAATACAGTACTGTTTGTGATACAAAAAGAGGTTGGGTAGGTGGGGTGGGGTTGGGTGGGTGGGGGGGGGGGGGGGCTGTACGGGGGGGGTTGGGTAGGGGGTGGGTGGGGGACATTGTACATTGGAATATTGACAAAGCCATACTTGGTCATTTACTGTACATTGGAGGGGGTTGGGTTAGGACATTTGCAGGGGCCAGTTTCGAATTGAAGTCTCCCGTAGGTGTTCTTTGAGAGTGTTTTTGAAAGTGGGTAGTGATTCACATTCCTTTACAGCTTTGGGTATGGCGTTCCACATTGATGTGGCATAATTGCGAAACGTGTTTAGTCCCTTGTTTGAGCCGAATCTGGGTTTAACATGATTTTTGGAGCTCCCTCTGGTGTTGTGATCGTGGTATTCACTGACCTTTGGGAAGTATTTTGACATGTACATGGGTACCTTGGTCGTGTAGTGTATCTTGTAGACCAGGCCCATTGCAAGTTGCTGTACTTTTGTCGTCTACTCTAAGCCATCCTAGGTTGTCAAAGTGGGCAGGGGTGAGGTGGGTTCTAGGAGTCAGGTCAAGCAGTAGTCTGACTAGTTTGTTTTGAGATGTTTGTAATTTTGTTTTTAGTGCCTTTGAGGTGCTTTGGTACCATGAGGTGCAAGCATAGTTGTAGTACCCTTGAATGAGTGCTCCTGCCAGAGTCTTCAGGGTATTCTTGTTTACCAGAGAGGAGATCCGGTACAAGAATCGAGTTTGTTGGTTGACTTTTTTTATTACATTGGATGCCATTTTGTCACAGGAAAGATTAGCCTCTAGGCTGGAACCCAGGTAGGTAATTTCATCTTTCCTTGTGACAATATTGTCACCCACTGTAACCGAGAAGCCGTCGGTCTTGCTGAGTCTGTTATTTGAACCGAAGAGAATGGACTCTGTTTTGCCCATGTGTAATGATAGTTTGTTGTCGGCGAGCCATATGCAGATTTTGCCTAGTTCTGAGCTGAGGGCTTTTTCAACCTGTAACTTGTTCTTGTCAGAGACCAGCAGGGCTGAGTCGTCCGCAAACAGGAACAAGTTGCAGTCACAAGCTGACGACATGTCATTTGCATAAATTAGGAATAGTAGTGGTCCTAGTATGCTTCCTTGTGGAACACCACAGTTCACTGTGAGGGGGGGGGGATAGGGTACCGTTTCAGACCATTCGTTTGAAGTCACAGGACAAAGAAGATTGAGATCTGATACATTTTCTCCATTACAGAGATCTAACATTTGAGACATATACCAAGTCTAGTACTGGTATATCAGTAGTAGTAGTAATCGTAGCAGTAGTAGTAGTAGTCGTAGTAGTAGTAGTAGTAGTAGTAGTAGTAGTAGTAGTAGTAGTAGTAGTAGTAGTAGTAGTAGTAGTAGTAGTAGTAGTAGTAGTCGTAGCAGTGGTAGTAGTAGTAGTAGTAGCAGTGGTAGTAGTAGTAGTAGTAGTAGTAGTAGTAGTAGTAGTAGTAGTAGTAGTAGTAGTCGTAGCAGTGGTAGTAGTAGTCGTAGTAGTAGTAGTAGTAGTAGTAGTAGTAGTAGTAGTAGTAGTAGTAGTAGGGCTAGTTGTAGTAGTAGTAGTAGTAGTAGTAGTAGTGGTAGTAGTAGTCGTAGCAGTGGTAGTAGTAGTAGTAGTAGTAGTAGTAGTAGTAGTCGTAGCAGTGGTAGTAGTAGTCGTAGTAGTGGTAGTAGTAGTCGTAGTAGTAGTAGTCGTAGCAGTAGTAGTAGTAGTAGTAGTAGTAGTAGTAGTAGCAGTAGTAGTAGTAGTAGTAGTAGTAGTAGTAGTCGTAGCAGTGGTAGTAGTAGTCGTAGCAGTGGTAGTAGTAGTCGTAGTAGTAGTAGTAGTAGTCGTAGCAGTAGTAGTAGTAGTAGTAGTGGTAGTAGTAGTCGTAGCAGTGGTAGTAGTAGTCGTAGTAGTAGTAGTAGTAGTCGTAGCAGTAGTAGCAGGGTTCGAAATTAACGGGGGCTCGGGGCAAAATGCCCTTGAAAATGGACAAAATGCCCCCGAATATCAGTTAAGGGGGGCAGAAAATGCCCCCGACAGTTTACTAATTATATATATGATCTACAGTGCGAGCATTTCCCTTGTATTTGGCCCTAATAATATGTGTGTGTGCGCCACCCGGAAAAATCATTTACTCGAGACAAGTGACGATTACAAAACAGCTCCGCTGTTATAATAGTCCCACATTACACAAGGCGCATAAACGTCCAATCACAGTAGCGCCCGAAAACAAAGTCACGGTACCGGCTTAGGCAAGTTATACATTCAGAATCAGACAACGCAAAAAAATCAGCCAGCCATGAAGCCCATTCATTTTTATTTTGAGCAAAAGAGAGACGAGGAGAAAGAGAGGAATCCGGCTGACATGGCTTTTGAAGTGATATTCGCACGTGTTTTTGCGGGTCCAGTCCCCACGGTATGTTGACAGAATTCGCAAAACACCTTATCGACTGAAGCATAAAAGTCATTAGGATACTGCTCTGCTCTGAATTTAGGGCTTAGTGGGGAATTTCTTCCGACGTTAACGTTAACGACGCACCGAAGCAGCTAGACCATTTCTCCGTGTTGTGTGTAACACGCAGCGGTCCCCGCCTCCTCCCTCCTTGCAACAAACGTTCCACCCAAAAACGGAATTTCTATTTCATAATGATTTAAATAATTGTATAAAGAATTTTCAATGTTCTGTCATCTAATAATATATTCCATTACCTTTCCTATCTGTATCAAAGTCAAAATGTTGGTATCATAACAACACTACAACATACAAAAGCAGCTTGACAACCGATATCCTTTGCGTTTGATTGATTGAAAACTTTATTAACAGATTGCAGAATGGGTACAATACAGTACAGCTCAATACACACAAGTTAAGGGGATGCAGACCAGAGAAAGACTTTCGTCTTGTTTACATCAGGGTCCCCCATTTTCAATTCATAGTGTGCACACGCACAGTATAATAATGCATGAGATAAATAGTTAATAAACTCTGTGTTACTTGAACAATTTTCACTGTGCTCCTAAATTTCTTTGTGTGCTCCTAAATTTTTATTTAGATTTTATTTATTAACATTTTATTTAGGAGCACATGTGCTCCTTGGGAAAAAGGTTAGCGTAGAGCCCTATATATGGAGACATTAACATTACATTATCAAACATAGGGACGAAGACTGTAAAAAAAAGTGTCAACAATGTTTTATAATCCTTATGTTAATTTTCATCATAAAAATTCAGTGCCCCCGAAATACAAAAAAAAGCCCCCGAAAATCAATTAAGGGGGGCAAAAAAAGCCCTTGAAAAAAAATGTTAATTTCTAACCCTGAGTAGTAGTAGTAGTAGTAGCAGTGGTAGTCGTAGCAGTGGTAGTAGTAGTCGTAGCAGTGGTAGTAGTAGTCGTAGTAGTAGTAGTAGTAGTCGTAGCAGTAGTAGTAGTAGTAGTAGTAGTAGTAGTAGTAGTCGTAGCAGTAGTAGTAGTAGTAGTAGTAGTAGTAGCAGCAGCAGCAGTAGTAGTAGTAGTAGTAGTAGCAGCAGCAGCAGCAGCAGCAGCAGCAGCAGCAGCAGCAGCAGCAGCAGTAGTAGTAGTAGTAGTAGTAGTAGTAGTAGTAGTAGTAGTAGTAGTAGCAGTAGTAGTAGTAGTAGTAGTAGTAGTAGTAGTAGTAGTAGTAGTAGTAGTAGTAGTAGTAGTAGTAGCCTTGAATGAGTGCTCCTGCCAGAGTCTTCAGGGTATTCTTGTTTACCAGAGAGGAGATCCGGTACAAGAATCGAGTTTGTTGGTTGACTTTTTTTATTACATTGGATGCCATTTTGTCACAGGAAAGATTAGCCTCTAGGCTGGAACCCAGGTAGGTAATTTCATCTTTCCTTGTGACAATATTGTCACCCACTGTAACCGAGAAGCCGTCGGTCTTGCTGAGTCGTAGCAGTAGTAGTAGTAGTAGTAGTAGTAGTAGTAGTAGTAGTAGTAGTATGGCAAGCCGTTTTAACATTTATTCCCATTTTCTAGCTAGCTGGGTACCTAGCTAGTTCATTCACAAGGACAATTTTGCGAATGAACTAGCTGGGTACCCAACTAGCTCATTCGCAAAGATGACCTAGCTAGCTGGGTACCCAGCTAGTTCAATCACAAAGACACATTCGCGAATGAGCTAGCTCACTACCTAGGTTGCAGATATGTCTTTGCGAATGAGCTAGCTGGGTACCCAGCTAGCTAGGTTGTCCTTGCGAATCAACTAGCTGGGTAGCTAGCTAGCTCATTCGCAAGGACCATTTTGGGAATGAGCTAGTTGGTTAACCAGCTAGCTGATGGTGTTTGGGGGCGGAGGGTGTTTGGGGGTGGACCGGAGGGCTGTTTTGGGGCGGAGCAGAGGGTGTTTGGGGGTGGAGGGTGGTTCTGTCAGCTCATTGGTTGACAGAAATGACCAGGTTTGTAAACAAAAATGATATTTATTAACATAAAGGAAGCACAATATGGTAACTCAAAATGACCAGGTTTGTAAACAAAAATGATATTTATTAACATAAAGGAAGCACAATATGGTAACTCAAGGGTGAGCCAAGGCTTAATGTGTCACAGCAGCACAAACATTCCCCACATTTAACATTCACAAACACTGCATAACGTTAAATGAATGTTATGATGTTATGTTATTATGATGTTATGATGTTATGATGAATTGAAAATGGGGGACCCTGATGTAAACAAGACGAAAGTCTTTCTCTGGTCTGCATCCCCTTAACAATTGTATGTATTGAGCTGTACTGTACTGTACCCATTCTGCAATCTGTTAATAAACTTTTCAATCAATCAATCAATCAATCAATCAATCAATCAATCAATCAATCAATCAATCAATCAATCAATCAATCAATCAATCAAGTCATTGAAATGCAAATACCAGCATCTGCGTCATGTACCACGCCCCTAGACGTCCGCCCCCAGACGTTGCTACTCATCTCAGCTAGTTCATTCGCAGGTTGCGAATGAACTAGCTGGGTACCCAACTAGTTCATTCGCAGGTTGCGAATGAACTAGCTGGGTACCCAACTAGCTCATTCGCAAAGATGACCTAGCTAGCTGGGTACCCAGCTAGCTAATGTGTCTTTGCGAATGAACTAGCTGGGTACCTAGCTAGTTCATTCGCAAGGATCATTTTGCGAATGAACTAGCTGGGTACCCAACTAGTTCATTCGCAAAGATGACCTAGCTAGCTGGGTACCCAGCTAGTTCATTCGCAAGAATCATTTTGCGAATGAGCTAGTTGGGTACCCAACTAGTTCATTCGCAAAGATGACCTAGCTAGCTGGGTACCCAGCTAGTTCATTCGCAAGGATCATTTTGCGAATGAGCTAGTTGGGTACCCAACTAGCTCATTCGCAAAGATGACCTAGCTAGCTGGGTACCTAGCTAGCTCATTCGCAAAGACACATTTGCGAATGAGCTAGCTCACTACCTAGGTTGCAAATGTGTCAGCTAGCTGGGTACCCAGCTAGCTAGGTAGCACGTGTCTTAGCTAGTTAACTAGCCGGCTTTGTCCCATAGGCTTTACACCAAATTTTGCCTCAGCTAGTAGCTAGCTCATTCGCAAAATGGTCCTTGCGAATGAGCTAGCTGGGTACCCAGCTAGCTGACACATTAGCTAGCTCATTCGCAAGGACCATTTTGCGAATGAACTAGCTGGGTACCCAACTAGTTCATTCGCAAAGATGACCTAGCTAGCTGGGTACCCAGCTAGTTCATTCGCAAGGATCATTTTGCGAATGAACTAGCTGGGTACCCAACTAGTTCATTCGCAAAGATGACCTAGCTAGCTGGGTACCCAGCTAGTTCATTCGCAAGGATCATTTTGCGAATGAACTAGCTGGGTACCCAACTAGTTCATTCGCAAAGATGACCTAGCTAGCTGGGTACCCAGCTAGTTCATTCGCAAGGATCATTTTGCGAATGAACTAGCTGGGTACCCAACTAGTTCATTCGCAAAGATGACCTAGCTAGCTGGGTACCCAGCTAGTTCATTCGCAAGGATCATTTTGCGAATGAGCTAGTTGGGTACCCAGCTAGTTCATTCGCAACCTGCGAATGAACTAGTTGGGTACCCAGCTAGTTCATTCGCAACCTGCGAATGAACTAGCTGGGATGAGTAGCAACGTCTGGGGGCGGACGTCTAGGGGCGTGGTACATGGCGCAGATGCTGGTATTTGCATTTCAATGACAGAGCGCATTTGATTGGGTCATTCTGAAGTCTGGGGGCGGGGCGGACAGCGGCCGTGGTTCAAGTTTGCAGTTCCGTTCAAATATAGTTGCGTCTCAAGATTCAACGTTACAGTAGTATAGTAGAGAAATGGCTGAAGTTGTTAGAATGTATGGCAATCTGTCTGACAAGGATATGCGAGATTTGTTGATAGAAAACGGAGAATTGAAAATGATTTGAGAGAATATACTTTATTAATCACCAAATGGGGAAATTGATTGCCACCAGACGTATGTAACATACAACACAAACAAAAAAAATATTATAATAGAATACGGCAAAGTGCTTCCAGACAACACATATGGATTAAAGAAATTAAATAACACACTATATATATTCTCAATGGCTTTCTTGCAGGGATGTACAGAAGATTCATTTG
This sequence comes from Notolepis coatsorum, assembly GCF_963971535.1. NCBI lineage: Eukaryota > Metazoa > Chordata > Actinopteri > Aulopiformes > Paralepididae > Notolepis > Notolepis coatsorum. The sequence continues at coordinate 121,793,761 of NC_140176.1, forward strand.
AGATGGCAGCGATCTGCCGATACTGTAGAATATTAATACAATAATAACTAACTACTACACAATTAGTATGTACGTTTATTATCTTTGTATTGCATGTTCTTTGCATGTTTTGTGTTCACATCAACCTGCAAAGGGACTAGATGGAAACCGTTTATACAGTAACCATCCACTTAACGTTTTATATTCACTAGGTATGCTCGATATCGGCTTTTTTACCGATACCGATATTCCGATATTGTCCAACTCTTAATTTCGATACCGATATCAACCGATACCGATATATGCAGGGTTTCCCCCCAAAAAAACTGAATAATTTCAGGTAATTAATAATTTCACTGGATGCATTCAAAAGGCTTTCTAAATGTAAGCATTATCTGTGCAAAATATGATAATTAAAAAAGTAAAAATTAACATTACATATCTCTTGTTGTTGAATTAAACCAACATGCATACTTTTGACAATAAATCAAATAAGAATTGGTTCTTACTTGCTTGCCAGGGTAAATAAAGGTTAAATAAATGTAAAAAAAAAAATGTTACCGATATCACATTTTACTGCCGATATCGGCCGATAATATCGGACATCCCTAATATTCACCATAGTGACTTACCGTTTTTAATAATACAGTAACCAGGTTACCATCCAGTGACTTACTACTTTATACAGTAACCACCCAAGTGTGTTAAAGTTTGTAGATGGAAATGAGTTTATAGCTACAATCTGGCATGTTTACATATAAATGTTTATTAAATAAATAAATTTAGTTGAATTTACAGATTAGTGTGATTGAGGTCTGCTCCACAAGCAGAACTGGACTGGAATCAAGAGTATTAATTTATATTTACAGCATATATAACCATAATAATTCTATATACCTACTTATACACCTGCATATAACCCATATAACTATGTATGATAGCAGTGTACAGTGGGGGAAATAATTATTGAACACATCAACATTTTGTTCAGTAAATGTATTTCCAATGAGCGTATTCAAGCGAAATTTGCACCAGACTTTTGTATTTGAATAAAAAATTTACACATGGTCCAAAGATGTTTATTAAAACATAACAAACAAACATTATGCCACATCAATGTGGAACGCCCTACCCACAGCTGTAAAGGAATGTGAATCACTACCCACTTTCAAAACCACTCTCAAGGAGAACCTACTGGAGGCGGCAATTCGAAACTGGCCTCTGTAAATGTCCTAATAGTCCAGTCATTATATGAAAAAACCTAGGACAAATTGCAACAGTAGCAAACTCAACTGATTTTGTATCCTCATTATGTCCTTAGTGAGGGAAAAAACTCCCAAGGAATCCCATCATGGGAAAGTTTTGAAAACGACCTATATATGTTCATATCGATTATAACAGTGGTGAAAATTTTACTTTTAGATATCACTATAAAAACTCACAAGCTGATTACACACACAAAGACAAGAAAAAAAGTCAATCACAACTTCATTGAATTATTCTGTTTACTCATGCAAATCACACATTATCTTATTTGATATGCACCAATAAGCATACACGCTAGAACTAATCAAAACATTTGATAAAGAAATTTTTTTCTTCTTGGAATATTAGTAGATAGGCTCTGTGGAGCTCAGTCCACGAGGATGGGGCTCAAGGGTTTATGTCCGTGGGGATAGGTCCATGGAGATGGGGGTTTTTATAATAGGCGGAAACTACATATTTGTACAGCATGCAAAACACTACATGATTCTTGCACAAAACTACATGGGCTTAACATAAATTTGGTATGTCTGTATAGGGGAGGCTTGTAGGTACCCATGTAACCCATTTCATTAACATATATTGAGGTAGAAGGCCAAGGGACCATTTGAAAAATGGTGATGGCCATATTTCCCTCCCCAAAAAAAAATCATCTTAACTTTGAATAATTAGGTATGTAGCCCCCTTTCCAATGAGGTAACATGACATGGTTGGTCTCATTGGAAACCCGAGGTTGTCTAGAATCAAATGGTATCTTTACTTTTGAGCTACCTCAAAATTTGAACGCGTCACAATCTCTGAAAGACAGTGTCGTCAGTGATCCTGCCAGCAATCAAGTACATTGAAAAAAAACACATTTCCCATGATGGGATTCCTTGGGACTTTTTTTCTCTCACTAAAGACGGGAGTTTGCTAATGTTGCAATTTGTCCTAGGTTTAGCCTAATTCTGGCCTATAATGACTGGACTATAGGGGTAACAAAACATTGAAAAAAAACACATTTCCCATGATGGGATTCCTTGGGACTTTTTTTCTCTCACTAAAGACATATTGAGGATACAAAATCAGTTGAGTTTGCTAATGTTGCAATTTGTCCTAGGTTTAGCCTAATTCTGGCCTATAATGACTGGACTATAACCCAACCCCCTCCAATGAACAGTTACCCCCCCCCCCCCCCCCCCGCCCCACCTACTCAACCCCCACCTCCTCCAATGTACAGTTTCTTCCCCCTCAAATGTATATACTCTCCAATGTATATAATGTCATGTGGGGGGCATGTATCGCAGTTCTATGGCCCTCTTCTCCAATTCTGCTTCAACCATTTTTAGTTCCACCATCTTTTCTCTGGCGCTTCCTGAGGGTGTTGGATTTTGTGATGAGCTGGGCCAGGACCAGGACCCAGCCTTCCCGTAGGCGAGGAAGCCGTTATCTCTTGCTTCAACAGACAGAAAGTCCCCAAACTGTTGAGTAATCACATCACCTGAGACAAACAGAAATACATAATTTAGGTGCATCAGTCAGATACTTTTCATATCAAGAAGCACATTTTCATATCAAGAAACACATTTTATGATAATAAAATGTGCTGAAAACCCCCAGCCCTGCACAATGGTGCGGCCCCTGTTGAGGTCCCTGCTGCGATTGAAGATTTATATGACTCATTTAATTTATTAGGACAATGTTGTCTACTAACTTGGCCAGTGAGTCATCTAGTCTTTATATATGTCTATGGAGGAGACAGTGGCAACATTGTGCTCAGTACTCAGTGAATATGCTCATCGCCCCACAGTGCAGCTCAGGCTGTGTGCTGATTTCCCCGGAACATGTCTATGGGCTGGTGGGACAGCAGGCAGAACCAGGACTCGGTCAGAACCAACAGGTCCTCCGTCTGCTGCTCTGGCTTAAACACAGTACGGCACAGTTTACTACAGGCACTTAAGCATTCTTACTCTCACAACAATAATAAATATATTAAATATTAAATTGAATACGAGTTTTCAGACAAATAAGCAGGATTTCACATTTGATTATAGGACCATGTCTTACCCAAGGTACACAACAAACAAACTAGGCTCATATTGTTTAACGCTTCATCTCCCCTTTAAGGCCAAAACATGTAAAAAAAATAATAATAATTTTTTATATCGGCCCAATCTTGATATCGGACCGATACCGATGTGTAAAGAAACGGCCATATCGGCCGATATTATATCAGCGGCCGATATATCTTGCATCACTACATGTGCCCAAAACACTGAGCTCAGGCCTTCTCGTGTCGCTGCGCCCCAAGCCACCACGACACGCACACACACCTGTAGAGACATCAGTTGTGAGATGGACAGGTTCGAAACTCAATTCTAAGAAATAAATCAACAGTTCTGGCTTTCCAGATTAATTTATAGATGAGGGAAAGTCAGTAAGTAAGAAAAATGAGGTGGCAGAAAGATTCAACAGATTCTTTGTTAATGTAAACTGGCAGAGGAGATAACCCCGCCACAAGGGGGAGGTGTTTCTAATTATTTTATATAACGAAACACAAGTACCATCTTCTTGAGAAAAACGGATAAAAATGAAATTATGGATACTGTGAACAAACTCAACTGGAAACCTCATATCAAATATGTCAGGACTAAATTGGCACGGAGTGTTGGTGTTTTATGCAAGATAAGGCACATTCTAAACCAAAAAACACTGTATACACTGTACTGTACACTCTTCCTATGGTATATGACTATATGAGCTACTGTGCGGAGGTGTGGGGTAATACCTACAAAAGCACTCTACAGCCAATATGCACCATGCAAAAAAAGCAATAAGAATAATCAACAATGTAGGATATTATGAACACACTAATAACTTATTTATAAAGCTACAAGCATTGAAATGTATGGATCTAGTGGATTTAAAAACTGCCCTCATTGTATACAAAGCCAGATACAAACTAATCCCAGGCAACATTCAAAAATGGTTCAGAGACAGGGAAGGAGAATATAACTTAAGAGGGAGAGGGAATCTTAAACAACAAATGGTACACACTACGCTGAAAAGCATGTGCATATCGGTGTGTGGAGTGAAGTTGTGGAATAATTTACCTGAATACATCAAACTGAGTAAACATGTAGCACAATTTAAAAAGCAGCTAAAAAAAACACACATTAGAGAAATACAGAAATGAGTAATGAGGATAAACAAAGTTATGTTATATTGTGTTATGTAGTGCTGTACTATATTCACTGCTGTCAAGTGAATCAATTTTATTTGATTTCTCTTTTAAATACCGGTATAAGTAAAAGTATATTCTATATTGTAATATACTAAATTAGGGCTGGGCGATATAACGATAACGATAAATATCGCGATATATTTTAATAATCGATATCGAATATCGAAATAAAAAAAAATAAAAAAATCTTTTTTTTCCTTTTTTACCTGCAACAGGGCAGTTTTAAAACCAGAGACAGTGGACAGACTTGTCTTTCTTGCCTGCAACTTAAAGTAATGGCTTTGCTTGTCCAAATGACAATACTGACCAAATTCAGATTTATTTCTCTCTTGTCCATTTATTTTGTTTGCTTTCTAATTTAAAATACATTTTGAAACCATCTGTACACAGTAGGCTATGTGTGCTAGCAGAACTAGACTCCAGTCACGAGTCACAGTGCGGTGGTTTGTCCACCAAAAAAGCGCCAAAAGATCGAAAATAAACTAGCAGAGCCAGAACTGTTCAACTCCTCTGGAGCCACAGCCAGCAGAGAAGCCGGTTTACTTTAGCTTTTAAACCAGCTGCAGCCTGAGAACTGGAGTGTGAGGGGATGTAACACTGAAGATGGCGGCAATGACAAAGAATTTCTGCAAAATAAACAAACATGTTGTTAAAAAAAAAAAAAAAAAATTTTATACTTATAACAATTCGATAATTATCGATATCGAGAAATAAAATAAAATTATCATATCGTTATCGCGATATGATTTTTTTCCATATCGCCCAGCCCTATACTAAATTATGTTATATCTAGTCAAATTAATGGAAGAACAAACATAAATGTAAGGGGGTAGGGATCAATAAGCTTAGCTTCCCTCTACTCCTTTTTTGGACATGTCTGCTAACCAAACACATTGCTCTTGACCTTTTGTTTATAATTCCATGTAATAAAAACGGAGCTCAACGCATGCATTTTGTAGATCATTGGCTAAATGATTATCCAGTTTGACTATCGTCTACTACGAGCCACCGTACCTGTAGTACTACTGCTTACAAACTGCCTCGCTACTGTGAACCTGCTCTTGTCGTCACGTCACAACTAGATGTTAAATAAACTAGTCTAGATGGAAATAGGGGTCCACGCGCACCCCCCGGAACTTTTTATGCCACCTGATTTTTCTTAATCCTTAAAGTGTCTACTTTCAGAATCTGCCAGGTGCCAAGCTGAAATAATGTCCGAAAGGCTCCATTTTTAACCCTTTATTGCACCTAACCCAAAACCGAAACATTAAAATGTGATGTAGCAAGAGGCATAACCTTTGAAGAAAACAACATGGAGACAAATTAATACATTTGTCCATACAATTCTGACCGTAGGAATTCAATGGGATGGTTATTTTTGACATGACAACATTTTGACTGTATTTCTGGACAAAAAATACAATACGCATAGAGTGAATATTTGGTGACAATAATTTTTTTTTTCAATCCTCCAAGTGTTTATTTTGAGATTATATTGGGTACCAAGCTGAAATAATGTCTCAAAGGCTAGTTTGAACCCTTTATAGCACCTAACCCAATTTTTTTTAAATGAAAATATAATGTAGAAGAGGCATAACTTTTGAGGTAGACGACTTACAGAGCGAAAATACATTTTCCCACACAATTTTGATCCTAGGAATTCAAGGGGATGGTTATTGTTGACATTTGACAACATTTTGACTGTATTTCTGGACAAAAACAGCAAGAAATGACCAAACGTGTGTATGACCAACTACCTTTTCATTTTTTAAAGCACATAGTGAATATTCTAGAGTTGAACCTTATATACAGCTCAAGCATTACTGTAGATGAAGCAGTTAAATGTGCGTACAAACTTGGAACATCTGATTAACTACAAGAAGCAGCACTCACCCTCAATTCTCACATTATAAAGGCATTCAAAGAGTCAAAGGAGCTACCATGGCCCCCAACTGCACACAAGCTGGATGCTGTGAAAATGGATGAACTGCTCCCAGAGCATCTTGTACCATTTCTGAGCTCAGTGGTGACTGGGACACTTGATGAAGAAAAGTGTGAGAAGACGCAGAGGCTGGTCTATTCGATTACACAAGATGTGTGTCGAGTAGGGCTGCACGATTAATCAATTTTTTATCGAAATCGCAATTTGTAATGATGCAATTATCAAATCGCCTGCAATTAAAAAAAAATTAAATAAATAAGATTTTAAGCAGGAAGTCCCATTGAGAGACAAGATCTCCTTTGCAAGGGAGACCTGGCCAAGATGACAGCAATAACATTTGCAATACATCACACAGCAATAAAAATTTGCGATACATCACACAAGAACATAATAAATGTGCATGTATACAATATACAATACATCACATGTAAACACAAAAACAAAGCAGAATAGTCTACATGATAGTAAAAGTGTATAATACAGGGTAATACAGTAATTTTGCAGTTGGGACCCGACTACAGAAAGCAGCAACATTCTTCTTGTAGGAAGTTATGTAATACAGATTTAAATTCACCAAGAGAGACTGGGGTGTAAGTGGATAATGGTCCTGTAGCCCATTCCATGCCCAAGGTGCGAAGCTTGAGAAAGCTGTTCCTAGCTAACCCTGCTCAAGTCAGAGAAAACATCTGAGCCGAGTAAGGAAAGGGTGGGGGGGGGGTGGGGGCATCTCTCTCTACTGGTTCAATTAATGTAGAAAAACGTTGCACTATAAAAACGAACTGGATAGTTGATAATAAACATTTAACTTCATTAGCTGAAGTATTCTAAAATAATTTAAGCAATTCTCCTTTTCTGTGTGTGTGTGCACGTGTCTCATATCTCATTTGATAGTATTTACTGAGGATTGCCAGATAATGTTGATATTTAAACACAAAAAAAATTATAATACAAAATATACATGATCATGCAACATAAAAAAAATTGTTGTAGGAACAGTTTGGGAGAGGGAGGTAAGGGGTTTTAGATTGTGTGTTGTGAAGTTTACTTCAGAGAGGGAGAGTAAAGTACAGGGAAAAAAAGGTACCGTTGGGTACCGTACCGGTATCGATTCCCAGGTAAAAAGAAAAATGTTCAGACTCTGTGTCCCGAACAGACCCACCGCGTAGGCCAGATGCAAGCCGCATTTTACAATAAACCTCTGTGGGGCTGCTTAAAAAAAATTATAATCGCAATCGCAATATCTGTCCGAAAAATCGCAATTAGATTATTTCCCAAAATCGTGCAGCCCTAGTGTCGAGCAGCAACTAACAGCAAGTGAAGTGAAACTCCAAAAGCACATCCTCCTGTGTGCCACACTTCGGCACCTCTATCGAAGCAAACAGGTGAGTGATCAACTAACTTATTGCTTATGAGGTCCTACATTGTCATTGCTCAACTATGCTTCATACAGGTATTTGATATTGATACAAAAAAACATTTGTTTATCTTATTCTTTACAGCTCACAACCATCCTTTCACGACTAGGACACTCGGAGACATACGACTTCAGTATGGAACTTGAGACAGCCATGGCCAATGCTTTTGATGAGATGTCCACCAACATGACCCCTGAAATCACCACTGGCGAGGGAAACACTGTTTTTCACAGCGAGTGGGACAACCTGAACAGAATCACCACCAACGTTCATGGTTCAAATGTGGTAAACAGCGCCGGGGGAATCATGATTCAAGAAGTGAAGGAGAGCCATGTGAGCACCAAGAAAAGGACCCTTCCTCTCTATGACAGGTCATCCAAGATGAGAAGCCTTAAGATCACGCCTCCCGAGACGCTGCCAGAGCTGGCATTCAAAAGAGTTGGCCCCAAATTCCCCAAGAATGCCAACTTTACCCCTGCTGCTGAGGAATTACTGGGCCCCGACTACTGTAGCACACTGCTGGGATTCTACGACTTTACTGGGGAGGACTGTACCAGCGCTTTTAAAGGCAAATGCAAGGTGAATCCCCTGAAGAAGCTGGAAAAGACTCGTAAACTCCACAAAGCTTTCAGGCAGCTTGGTGCAGACTGGATGGTCACTGATGAGCTTCAAGAGGAGATGGAGAGCTTCACATGCATTATGTATGGCCAAGCACGGATGACATCAGTTGACACAGTACGGGTGAAAATGATGAGAAAGATGGTCGGCGCTGACAAAGTCCTGGACTCCAAGTCAAAAGTAGACCTGGAACGCCTGCCAAGGTCCGTCTCATTCCACATGTCCAGCGAGCCTTCTATAAGAGAGCAGACAAGGCAATAATCAAGAGCCCAAAACCACATGATCCAGGCATGGGCTGGGAGAAGACAGGAGAAGAGGAGGTGTTGGAACCGGTCTGGGCAATTGGACCCATCCTCCCTCCTTCTCTTGTTGAGGTACTGGCTCAGAGAGCAGAGTCAGAAGAGCATGCAGCCCTTGACAAGGTGACCGATTACGCCAACAATAACTTTGTCTGTGGGTAAAGTGGATGGAGAGTACGAGCATGAGGATGAAGAGCTGGAGATGGAAGAAATTGAATTAGAAGATCTCTTCAGTGACGATGAGGATGAGTAGTTTAGGTCAGCAAGTTGGTAGTGACATGAAAAGGTAAATGTATTGGTTGTCTACTTCAAAAGTTATGACTCTTCTACATTATATTTTCATTTTTAGATTTTTGCCTTTGGGACATTATTTGAGCTTGGTACCCAATATAATTTCCAAATAAACAGTTGGAGGATTGAAAAAAAAACCGATTGTCAACAAATATTCACTATGCGTTTGAAAAATAAAAATGTAGTTGGTTAGACACGCATTTCTTGCATTTGTTTGCTGTTTTTGTCCAGAAATACAGTCAAAATGTTGTAAAATGTCAAAAAAATAACCATTCCATTGAATTCCTAGGGTCAGAATTGTATGGGAAAATGCATTCATTTGTCTCTGTATGTTGTTTACTTCAAAGATTATGCCTCTTGAGTCTTGCTACATCAAATTTTAATGTTTCGGTTTTGTGTTAGGTGCAATAAAGGGTTAAAAATTGAGCCTTTCGGACATTATTTCAGCTTGGCACCTGGCAGACTCTGAAAGTAGACACTTTAAGGATTAAGAAAAATCAGGTGGCATAAACATTTCCGGGGGGTGCGCGTGGACCCCTATTTCCATCTAGACTAAACCCACGGTTTGATAAACCCAAGTGTGTTCATTGACCCACACGCAACTGAGGTACATATTAACAGTTTACACATTTGATGGTAGAAATCAGTTTGTTACCCTCATACCAAGATGGCGGCGGTCTCGTGACGTCAGAGTGTCTTCGATTTCAAATAAACTTGAGTAAAAGATAAAAGCATAGCAGATAGACAGTGAGATTTGAGATAGATAGATAGGAGGACACAATGTATTAATGTAACAGCTAATACAATTTAAACTTTGCAAACTCCCATACATGTAACGTTATTATGATAGATAAGCTGTAGCTGTAGCAGAAAACACGAGACTGAGTCGAGTCACCTAAATCGAAATGTTGAAACAGTGCCAAGCCAACACGAACTCAAAAACACTTTAACCTATTGGTAAACAAACGTATTGTTGAAAATATACACTGACTGCTGTTGTGACATGTTTAAGATCGTATTGACTAGTTTACACACTCACCTTCAAAGTTTCAAACCGCGGCGCTAACGTTAACTTGTTGATCTTAGCTCTGTAAATCGGGATCTTCTTCTCTGCTCCTATTTCCTAAATGTTGTAACAGCGCCACCACAAACTCGCAACAGCGCCACTTGTGGCCAAAAATATGACGATAGACAGACAATTGTTAAGCTGCATACAGTTGAGCGGTGATAGAATGTGATTGGACAAATGGGATTTAGGGGAGGGGGAGGTGACGCAATTCATTAGTCTTTGGGGGAGGGGTGCTTTTAGAAGTGTCTGTCTTTTAGAATTCACAGTTCAAGTGACTACAAACTTTGATTGATTGATTGAACATTTTATTAACAGATTGCAGAATGGGTACAATACAGTACAGCTCAATACACACAATTGTTAAGGGGATGCAGACCAGAGAAAGACGTTTGTCTTGTTTCCATCAGGGTCCCCCATTTTCAATTCATATAGACATTTATGACATACACAACATACATGACATTTATGGCATAGGGACATATAGGTATTTAGTACTGATACATTTGTGACATAAACGGTATTCAAATATACAGTACTGTTACCCCTAGATCCTGACAGAGTATATATGATGGGGAGGGGACTGTACATTAGGAGGGGGTGGGTGGGTGGGAGAGAAATACATACGGCGGGGAGGGAATATATACATGCGGTGGGGAGGAGACTGTCTATTAGGAGGTAGTGGGGGTTTTGGGCATTTACGGATTTTGCCTAGTTCCGTGCTGAGGGTTTTTTCAACCTGCAACTTGTTCTTGTCAGAGACCAGCAGGGCTGAGTCGTCCGCAAACAGGAACAAGTTGCAGTCACAGGCTGACGACATGTCATTTGCATAAATTAGGAAGAGTAGCGGTCCTAGTATGCTTCCTTGTGGAACACCACAGCTCACTGTGAGGGGGGGGGGGGGGGGGTAGAGTACCGTTTACCTCTACCATCTGTTCTCTCCCCTCCAGGTATAGGATTGCATACAATCCATTCAACCCCATAACACACAAAACAAAAACCCCATCCCTAACATCACCATCACCACCCTATCCAAACCTAATCTATGAGTCATTCATTGCCTCCTGCGGGCTGACTCTGGCCTTTTTGAACACTCACCACCACCTTCCCTAACTCTCTTACTTGATCACTCACAACAACCTTCTTCCCTAACTTCCCTAACTCCCTTGATACTTGCCCCATTGTCAACCCCTTCATACCCATGTCTAGTACTGCTGCTTCAACTACTAACTTTAACCTCTCTGTCCTACTGCTAACCATCACTATTGTATTCACTACTCTTGTCACAAATGCCACTATCTCCAACTTCTCCCCCCACACCCTCTCTTTCTCCTCCTGTACTTCCTCTACTGACAAATGCCCTTTTCTAAACCCCTGATCCTCACCTTCCATTCTCCCCTCTCTAACCCCTACTCTGATTATTACTTTATTAACAGATTGCAGAATGGGTACAATACAGTACAGCTCAATACACACAATTGTTAAGGGGATGCAGACCAGAGAAAGACTTTCGTCTTGTTTACATCAGGGTCCCCCATTTTCAATCCATTTTCACTGTAACTGAGAAGCCGTCGGTCTTGCTGAGTTTGTTATTTGAACCGAAGAGAATGGACTCTGTTTTGCCCATGTGTAATGATAGTTTGTTGTCGGCAAGCCATATGCAGATTTTGCCTAGTTCTGAGCTGAGAACAGTAAGAAGCATTTTGTATGAAAGTATTCTGTACTTCTGTATGACAACTATTAAAGAACTTGAACTTGAGGGTTTTTTCAACCTGTAACTTGTTCTTGTCAGAGACCAGCAGGGCTGAGTCGTCCGCAAAAAGGAACAAGTTGCAGTCACAAGCTGACGACATGTCATTTGCATAAATTAGGAACAGTAGCAGACCTAGTATGCTTCCTTGTGGAACACCACAGCTTACTGTGAGGGGGGGGGGGGGGGGTAGGGTACCGTTTACCTCCACCATCTGCTCTCTCCCCTCCAGGTAGGATTGCATCCAGCTCACTGATAGACTATCAAAACCAATTGCTTTTAGCTTGTCAATCAGAATGGTGTGATTGACAGTGTCGAAGGCCTTTTGTAGGTCCAGCATGACCATGCCGCAGTATTTGCCCCCGTCCACCTCTTGCTTGATGTGGTCGTTCAAATAGAGAAGGCATGTGTCAGTGGAGTGGGATGTTCTGAATCCAGATTGGAATTCGTAGATTAGATTTTTATCCGCGAGGTACTTTTCGACCTGTTCGTATACTATTTTTTCCATGACTTTCGAGATGGATGTAAGGATAGAAACAGGGCGGTAGTTGCCTGGGTCTAATTTGCTGCCCTTTTTGTGCAGGGGTGTTACTCTCGCAATTTTGAAGTCCTTGGGGACGTGTCCCTGTTTTATGGAGAGGTTTATTATGTGTGTGATGACTGGGGTGATGGCGGCTGCTGAGTCTCTGAGGAATTTGGAGGGGATGTTGTCATGGCCAGTGGCCTTGTTCGGTTGGAGGGCGCTCAGTTTTTTGAGTACCTCATCTGTATAGTTACCATTTCCAGTTTGAAATCGTCTTTGTGGACGCCTAGGTTCTTGTAGTATGCTACTATGTGTTCTACCCCATACTGCCCTGAGTGGGAGGGTAGTTTGTTTATCAGTGTTGTGGCTATGTTTGTGAAGAAAGTGTTTAAGTAATTGGCTACATCCAGTTTGTCTGTGATGAGCGTGTTGTCCGTCTTTATGTTTATGTTTGAGAACCTGATTTTAAGTTTTTTACTGCAGCCTAGTTGATTATTGAGTAATTTAAAAAGTTCATGTGGTTTATTTTTGTTTTCCTCAGTTTTGTCATTGATGATTTTTTTTTGCAGTTTTTATCATGGAGTTTACGTCATTTCTTAGTCTGTTTCTTTCTAGTTTGAGTTCAGTCACATGGGCTTGGAGTTCACTGCTTGTGCTTTTGGTAAGCTTTGACTGACTTTTACTTTTACGGTCAGTATTTCAGTGTGCATCCACGGCTCAGCGCAATTTTTTACCCTGGTGGTTCTTAGGGGGGCCATGTTGTTTAGTATTGTTGAGAATTTGGTTTTGAAGCCAAGCCATGTTTCTTCAACCAGTGTACCATTGAGCTCATCTGACCAGTCCAGGCTCTCCAGTTCAAGGTTAAAGGCCTCGCTAGAGTAGGTTTTGAGGTCTCTAGATGTGACTGTTTTGTGACAGCCAGCCTTTTGTTTTAGCTTTTTGCGGGTACAGAATATCATGGCGTTCTATCGCCATGCTCTAAGACAAACTCTAACCGAAAACCAACTTCGAAAGAGTGCCTAAGCAGCAAAAAAAAAAAGAGAGTGACTGATAGTGCCATCTAGTGGTAAGGTAAAAGTACTGTATTACAACACTCTCACTTAATTTTACAATGGCATTCAAGTCCCTTTAAATAATATTACAACACTCCCACTTAATTTTACAATGGCATTAAGTGCCTTTAAATAATATTACAGCGCCATGCTCTCCTTCATAAAAAGAAACGTCAAGAAAAAATATATTTTAAACAGCAAAAAAAAAATACTTTTTACAATGCTTTTACTGGAACTCTTTTTCACATTATTTCAGACTTGCTTTGACTAGGCAGCGTTCGGCGTTCACCTGTCAAGCACAAATAACCACTCTATTTTACATGTGAATTACCAAAGTGCCACTTAACCCTTTCACTGCCACACGACAGAAGGTTAACCCAAATTAAACAATTACATTTTTTTTGTATATATATATTGAACAATTAACAATATTCCTGTGAATGCATGAGTACACTGAATGAATACTGAGAGTATTACTGGCATAATAGATCATGTAAATAGAATTCTTACAATTTCTGGATTAATAAACCATCCTCTGACAAGCATGTTCTTGAATAATTTGTGTGTTTTTGAAACTCAATGCCTCTTATCACCTCTGTGGGGGGTGAGTGGGCTAATAATTCACAAATTATATTGTGGTGCAGGTATTCTAGCTAAACAAAACAGTGATAATGACACTTTTGAATGGTGTGAATTTAGTCATTGTTAGTATAAATAAGAATAATCAATTTTGTAATGTTGGGCAATAAGGCATAACAATAGAGCCTCTTGATTGATTGATTGATTGAAAAGTTTATTAACAGATTGCAGAATGGGTACAGTACAGTACAGCTCAATACATACAATTGTTAAGGGGTTGCAGACCAGAGAAAGACTTTCGTCTTGTTTACATCAGGGTTCCCCATTTTCAATTCATCATAACATATATGACATACAGATAGACAGTACATCTATACATTTATGACATATCAGATTTGCAAATACAGTACTGTTTGTGATACAAAAGTGTCCAGAAAAAGAGTGTATTTGACGTAGAAACTACATTGGAGGAGGTTGGGTGGGGGCTGTACATTGGAGGTGGGGGGGGGACACACATTGTACACTGTACATTGGAATACTGACAAAGCCATACTTGGTCATTTATTGTACAACTGGGTTAGGACATTTGTAGGGGCCAGTTTCGAATTGCAGTCTCCCGTAGGTGTTTTTTGAGAGTGTTATTGAAAGTGGGTAGTGATTCACATTCCTTTACAGCTTTGGGTAGGGCGTTCCACATTGATGTGGCATAATTGCTAAACGTGTTTAGTCCCTTGTTTGAGCCGAATCTGGGTTTTACATGATTTGTGGAGCTCCCTCTGGTGTTGTGATCATGGTATTCACTGACCTTTGGGAAGTATTTTGACATGTACAGAGATACATGAGAGATATTTAGAGAAAGTAGATAGATTTTGGGGGGGAATTGTTAATTCTACTTAAACTTAATGCAACATCTATAATAGTAAATATCATTCAGAAAACAATATGTTGGGTAGGAGTGGGGGGGGGGGGTTGGGTAGGAGGGGTGGGTGGGGGACACTGTACAACTGTACAAACAACACTGTACATTGGATTATGAATGAATGTGGACAATATTTATATCCATCAGAGGGGGGAGCTTCGATGGTCATGTAAGTGGCTACAGACCGCTGCACTTAAATATAAACATTAGTCTACCTGGAGACTCAATGAGGTAATTGTAGATGTCGCCATAAGACGCGTCTGGCCATTTAGTGGGATCATTTTTTCATTATCCTGTTCGGCTGAAAGGACATTGGCCACCGAAGCTCCCCCCTCTGATAGAACAGTCCACATTCATTCGAGCGTCATCTCGCGTCGTCCAGACTCCATGGGCACTCTGCGCATGTCCATGCGGAATAGGTGCTTTAAAATGGGCTTTTTCTCTGCCGATTTAGTTCTGATCGATTAGTTATGGGTCACGCCGTGTTCAGGAGAGCGAGGCGCATAAACGTCTATTCGATCATGTCTCTAGCACCCCCACAGCCGTATCGGCAACCACTTACATCACGGCTCTCGTCCACATTCATTCATATGCTCCCCCCGCAATCTCCTCCCCGATTTCAATGTAACGCGGAAGTGTAGTGGTCTTCGTTAAACACTAAAACTACGATACCCAGAGCTCATCGCACAAACCGGAAGCGAATATACGTCATCTTTCCTCGCCACGTCCTTTAACTATTCCTCACCGGCAACTTATCCAATTTAAAAGAAAATTAAAACATCTTTTCAAAATCTTTCTTCACATCTAGATTTGTAAATTCCACATAACCTTAGATGTTGTTCTTTAAACATTACGTAGGCCCCTTACCCGCTCGCGAATTGAACGCCACCCCATACGTTAGGCTAAAACCAAAGATTTTCGTCCATCAGCCCGTTTTAAACAGCGTAAATACGCCATTTCTCTCCGTTCTTAAAGCAATCAACTTATATACGCCAACTCCCGCACACCTTAGCTAGTATCCCTGCGTTTTTAACAACAATCCGACGGTCGCAACATATTTTAAAACGCATAATATTAGCTAAAACCAAAGATTTTCGTCCATCAGCCCGTTTTAAACAGCGTAAATACGACATTTCTCTCCGTTTTAAAGCAATCAACTTATATACGCCAACTCCCGCACACCTTAGCTAGTATCCCTCCGTTTTTAACAACAATCCAAGGTCGCAACATATTTTAAAACACATAATTTGTTGAGCTGGGGACTATAAACAGAACCAGGGTGCATGGAAAGGGCTGTAGCGTATTTCTGTATGCCTAGCCCTGCCCCCAGACTTCAGAATGACCCAATCAAATGTGCCCTATCATTGAAATGCAAATACCAGCAGCTACGTCATGTACCACGCCCCTAGACGTCCGCCCCCAGACGTTGCTACTCATCCCAGCTAGTTCATTCGCAGGTTGCGAATGAACTAGCTGGGTACCCAACTAGTTCATTCGCAGGTTGCGAATGAACTAGCTGGGTACCCAACTAGCTCATTCGCAAAATGATCCTTGCGAATGAACTAGCTGGGTACCCAGCTAGCTAGGTCATCTTTGCGAATGAACTAGCTGGGTACCTAACTAGCTCATTCGCAAAATGATCCTTGCGAATGAACTAGCTGGGTACCCAGCTAGCTAGGTCATCTTTGCGAATGAACTAGTTGGGTACCCAGCTAGTTCATTCGCAAAATGATCCTTGCGAATGAACTAGCTGGGTACCCAGCTAGCTAGGTCATCTTTGCGAATGAACTAGTTGGGTACCCAGCTAGTTCATTCGCAAAATGGTCCTTGCGAATGAGCTAGCTGGGTACCCAGCTAGCTAATGTGTCAGCTAGCTGGGTACCCAGCTAGCTCATTCGCAAGGACCATTTTGCGAATGAGCTAGCTACTAGCTGAGGCAAAATTTGGTGTAAAGCCTATGGGACAAAGCCGGCTAGTTAACTAGCTAAGACACGTGCTACCTAGCTAGCTGGGTACCCAGCTAGCTGACACATTTGCAACCTAGGTAGTGAGCTAGCTCATTCGCAAATTTGTCTTTGCGAATGAGCTAGCTAGGTACCCAGCTAGCTAGGTCATCTTTGCGAATGAGCTAGTTGGGTACCCAACTAGCTCATTCGCAAAATGATCCTTGCGAATGAACTAGCTGGGTACCCAGCTAGCTAGGTCATCTTTGCGAATGAACTAGTTGGGTACCCAGCTAGTTCATTCGCAAAATGATCCTTGCGAATGAACTAGCTAGGTACCCAGCTAGTTCATTCGCAAAGACACATTAGCTAGCTGGGTACCCAGCTAGCTAGGTCATCTTTGCGAATGAGCTAGTTGGGTACCCAGCTAGTTCATTCGCAACCTGCGAATGAACTAGCTGAGATGAGTAGCAACGTCTGGGGGCGGACGTCTAGGGGCGTGGTACATGACGCAGATGCTGGTATTTGCATTTCAATGACAGGGCACATTTGATTGGGTCATTCTGAAGTCTGGGGGCAGGGCTAGGCATACAGAAATACGCTACAGCCCTTTCCGTGCACCCTGGATCTGTTTATAGTCCCCAGCTCAACAAATTATGTGTTTTAAAATATGTTGCGACCTTGGATTGTTGTTAAAAACGGAGGGATACAAGCTAAGGTGTGGGGGAGTTGGCGTATATAAGTTGATTGCTTTAAGAACGGAGAGAAATGTCGTATTTACGCTGTTTAAAACGGGCTGATGGACGAAAATCTTTGGTTTTAGCTAATATTATGTGTTTTAAAATATGTTGCGACCGTCGGATTGTTGTTAAAAACGCAGGGATACTAGCTAAGGTGTGGGGGAGTTGGCGTATATAAGTTGATTGCTTTAAGAACGGAGAGAAATGTCGTATTTACGCTGTTTAAAACGGGCTGATGGACGAAAATCTTTGGTTTTAGCCTAACGTATGGGTGGCGTTCAATTCGCGAGCGGGTAAGGGGCCTACGTAATGTTTAAAGAACAACATCTAAGGTTATGTGGAATTTACAAATCTAGATGTGAAGAAAGATTTTGAAAAGATGTTTTAATTTTCTTTTAAATTAGATAAGTTGCCGGTGAGGAATAGTTAAAGGACGTGGCGAGGAAAGATGACGTATGTTCGCTTCCGGTTTGCGCGATGAGTTACTGTATAAACGGTTTCCATATTATAGTCCCTTTGCAGGTTGATGTGAACACAACATGCAATACAAAGATAATAAACGTACATACTAATTGTGTAGTAGTTAGTTATTATTATTGTATTAATATTCTACAGTATCGGCAGATCGCTGCCATCTCAAATGAATCTTCTGTACATCCCTGCAACAAGAAAGCCATTGAGAATATAATATATAGTGGGTAATTCTGAAGTCTGGGGGCAGGGCTAGGTAGGCATACAGAAATACGGATACACCGGTTCTGTTTATAGTCCCCAGCTAAACAAACTATGTGTTTTAAAATATGTTGCGACCGTCGGATTGTTGTTAAAAACGGAGGGATACTAGCTAAGGTGTGGGGGAGTTGGCGTATATAAGTTGATTGCTTTAAGAACGGAGAGAAATGTCGTATTTACGCTGTTTAAAACGGGCTGATGGACGAAAATCCTTGGTTTTAGCCTAACGTATGGGGTGGCATTCAATTCGCGAGCGGGTAAGGGGCCTACGTAATGTTTAAAGAACAACATCTAAGGTTATGTGGAATTTACAAATCTAGATGTGAAGAAAGATTTTGAAAAGATGTTTTAATTTTCTTTTAAATTAGATAAGTTGCCGGTGAGGAATAGTTAAAGGACGTGGCGAGGAAAGATGACGTATGTTCGCTTCCGGTTTGCGCAATGAGCTCTGGGTATCGTAGTTTTAGTGTTTAATAATAATAACTAACTACTACACAATTAGTATGTACGTTTATTATCTTTGTATTGCATGTTCTTTGCATGTTGTGTTCACATCAACCTGCAAAGGGACTAGATGGAAACCGTTTATACAGTAACTCATCGCGCAAACCGGAAGCGAACATACGTCACGGCCGTGGTTCAAGTTTGCAGTTCCTTTCAAATATAGTTGTGTCTCAAGATTCAACGTTACAGTAGTAGAGTAGAGAAATGTTAGAATGTAATAGGACATGTATGGCAATCTGTCTGACAAGGATATGCGAGATTTGTTGATAGAAAACGGAGAATTGAAAATGATTTGAGAGAATATACTGTATTAATCCCCAAAGGGGGAAATTGATTGCCACCAGACGTATGTAACATAAAACACAAACAAAAAAAATATTATAATAGAATACGGCAAAGTGCTTCCAGACAACACATATGGATTAAATAAATTAAATAACACAGTATATATATTCTCAATGGCTTTCTTGCAGGGATGTACAGAAGATTCATTTGAGATGGCAGCGATCTGCCGATACTGTAGAATATTAATACAATAATAATAACTACTACACAATTAGTATGTATGTTTATTATCTTTGTATTGCATGTTCTTTGCATGTTGTGTTCACATCAACCTGCAAAGGGACTAGATTTGTATTACTGTATCTCTATCTCTTTGTATTTAAATGTTCTTATAATTTTTTTATGCTTGCTTATGCCTGTATGTTCTACTGTTGTGAAGCACTTTGAACTGCAACCTCTGTATGAAAAGTGCTATACAAATAAAATTATTATTATCCCATCACTGTCAATGGATGTCTTATTCTTTGACTTTGATACAATGGATATGATTTCTGCTTCACTGACATTTCCCAAAAACATAGACTGCAGTACTTTACTATCTCCTCTCCATCCTTCCTGTAATGGTTCATCGTGTTTTTGAATGGCATCTGCCAGATTTGGCCCCACATTCACAAAAAAATTGTTGAATTCATTAACCACCTCATTCATGTTTTTTATAGTCTTACTATTACTAATGAAATGGCTAGGCATTTTTATGGACGCTGATTTATTTCCCATTACCTTATTTATTATTTTTATTTCTGCCTAACAATCTATTGTAATAATCTTTCTTGGCCCATCTCATAATGAATACTAACTTATTCTTATACACTTTGTATTTAGTTTCAGCAGCCTTTTTTCTACATTTGATCAAATCTCTATAGTTTGTTTTTCTTTTTACATGCATTCTCTAACCACTTTGGTTTTCTATTGTCATTACTTTTTTGTTTATGTTGAACCATTGGGCAGTGCCTATCGTAAAGTGTCCGATAGATATTCAAAAAAGTATTGTAAGCAGCATTGACGTCTTCTACATAGACCCCCCTTGAAATGTATTAACGAAAATGTGTTATCTAATACTATACATTCACTAAATTGTTACTCCGTATAATAATTACAATTGGCTTCAATGGAATTAAACACGTCTTTCTGGGTCGATATCGCATTCAAAGTCTTGTATTTTATCGCCACATAAATATTCGTCTGTTGATTCTGTCATATTTCATGGAATATATATATATTCAACTGCTTTGCATTTCAAGTCACCGTCGACAAACACAGCTGCAGGTAGGATTGCATCCAGCTCACTCAATCAGAATGGAGTGATTGACAGTGTCGAAGGCCTTTTGTAGGTCCAGCATGACCATGCCGCAGTATTTGCCTGCGTCCACCTCTTGTTTGATGTGGTCGTTCAAATAGAGCAGGTGAATTGATGATGAATGAATGAAAATGGGGGACCCTGATGTAAACAAGACGAAAGTCTTTCTCTGGTCTGCATCCCCTTAACAATTGTATGTATTGAGCTGTACTGTACCCATTCTGCAATCTGTTAATAAACTTTTCAATCAATGTGTCAGTGGAGTGGGATGTTCTGAAGCCAGATTGGAATTCGTAGATTAGATTTTTTTCCGCTAGGTACTTTTCGACCTGTTCGTAGACTATTTTTTCCATGACTTTCGAGATGGAGATAAGAATAGAAACAGGGCGGTAGTTGCAATGCAACATGACCGAATGATTGATTGAAAACTGTATTAACATATTGCAGAATGGGTACAGTACAGTACAGCTCAATACACACAATTGTTAAGGGGATGCAGACCAGAGAAAGGCTTTCGTCTTGTTTACATCAGGGTCCCCCATTTTCAATTCATCAGGACATATATGACATACATGACACACAGATAGACAGTACTGCTACATCTATACATTTATGACATACCAGATTTACCAGATTTGCAAATACAGTACCGTTTGTGATACAAAAATAGTCCAGAAAAGAGAGTATATACATTTGACGTAGAAACTGTACATTGGAGGAGGTTGGGTAGGTGGGGTGGGGGGGGGGACTGTACATTGGAGGTGGTTGGGGGGGGGGGGGTCACCCCTACATACGATAAAGACTTTTCCGGTCCTGTCTTTTTTGCTACAATGATGACAAAAGTGCTTGCTTTCAAAATAATGTTTATTTAAGAAACCGGGAAACACATTTGTGTGTATATGCAGGCTATATAATGCATTATTAACAGGTGTTTCAGGTCTAAATGGCTTAGTACTGTTGACATTACACTGCTTGTAGTTATTAGTAAATCAAATAGCATTAATAATTACAGAAAATTATCACTAAAGTGCTATCTGTTGCAGCTGCACATGCAGCTGCACACTTTTCCATAAAAATAGCATATTTGGATAAGTGTGACCATTTCTC
The DNA here is from genome assembly GCF_963971535.1 of Notolepis coatsorum. Lineage (NCBI taxonomy): Eukaryota > Metazoa > Chordata > Actinopteri > Aulopiformes > Paralepididae > Notolepis > Notolepis coatsorum. Next base: position 121,815,348 of record NC_140176.1, read on the forward strand.
AAAAACAGAAAATCATGTATTTTTTTTAAATACAGAAAAGGATCACTAAAGTGCTATCTGTTGCAGCTGCACTGTTCTCCATAAAAATAGCATATTTGGATAAGTTTGACCATTTCTCAAAAACAGAAAATCATGTATTCTTTTTAAATACAGAAAAGGATCACCAAGTTACCATTTCTCAAAAAATATAAATAAATACAGAAAATAAGCACTAGTTCACTCAGTGGAAATTTCTAGCTCAATGCGAGGTCTGCTGCTGCCGGCTAATAATACGGTCAATACGTGGGGAGATCTTTGACAAGGCAACACGCATGTCATCCTCAAGGCTCAACTTGGCCCTATATTTTGTTTTCAGAGCCGGCATGGATGAAAAGCCAGCTTCACACAGATATGTGGTGCTGAATGGTATCAACACCTTAACTGCTGCATCATGAGATACCCGACTTTCCAGTTGGTGTAGTCCACGACGCTGTTGTCGATCCAGTGCCACTCACCTGAAATAAGGAGAATCGGGATGAGATAATACTAATGCATGAAAAAACAGGTTTCAAGAGACTAAATTAAGTTTCGCATAGCGAAAGCTGGTAAGTAGCCACACACTATACCGAGCGACTGAACACTCGTTTCTCAAAGCCTTCCGTCACTTCTAGAATGGACTACAAGTGTTTTGTTGATTTACATCCACATCACTATTCATTCATCCTTATGCTGTTACTGCCGTCGGATTAGACTTTATTTGATTGGAAGAAGATCCCTCTGGAAAGAGTCGGGATTTGATGCAGGATATCGGCGGTATTATGCTAATTATATTTGTATTTTAACTAACCAGGTCGCAAATTAACCGCAAACAATAAAAATATTTTAGTTTGATCGCCACCGCGGTTGACCGCAGGCACTCGCCCACTATGGATCAGCCCACGCAAAATTTGTGTGTGTGTGTGAGAGAGACAGAATGAGGGGGAGAGAGAGGGGGAAGAGAGAGAGGGAGAGAGAAAGGGAAGGAGAGAGAGGGAGAGAGAAGGAGAGAGAAAGGGAAGGAGATAGAGGGAGAGAGAAAGAGGAGAGAGAGGGGGGAGAGAGATGGAGAGGGAGAGACACAGTGGGGGAGAGATAGAATCTGACAAGACAGAGAAATACACTTATTTGTTTGAACTGTATTATCCCTCGCCTGTTACACTTTGTGCATGTGTGAGAGAGAGAGAGAGAGAGAGAGTGTGTGAGATGGAGAGAGTGTGAGAGAGATATGGAGAGTGTTCATTCAGAGAGTGTTTGAATGAACATTTGCTGAAATACAGTTGTTCTTAATTTTCACAGTTGTTCTTCATTTTCTCACTTGCTATGTGAGAATGTTAGTTATTATGTTCTCAATTCCCCTTGCATTGTTTGAGAATTGTGTGGAAGAGTTTGCTAGTTCTAGTACCCCTTTCGTACAAGTTAACAATAAATAATGGTATTAGGAATAACCACTGGGTTAGTATATTAGGACAAGTGCATGACAGTAAGGTTAGTTAGGGTTAGATATATTTATTAATTGTATTTCAGATATTGGTTGAAGAAGTGTGTCTTTAGTCGACAGCAAAAGATTGGACGTGTTTCGGCTGTCCTAACTGTGGTGGGAAGTTCGTTCTACCATTGTGGGGCAAGGACTGAGAATAGGCGGCTTCTCTTTGATGACCCTCCCGGAGCTTGGATAGGAGTAGGTCTGAGGCAGCTGGAAGATGCAGAGCGTAGGGGTCTTGAGGGTGTGTAGTTAGAGACCATTGACCGGAGGTAGGCGGGAGCGGTTCCCTTTGCCGCACGGTATGCTAGGTCGAGGGCCTTGAAGCGGATTCGTGCGGCAATGGGGAGCCAGTGCAGGTCCCTAAGAAGTGGGGTGACATGGGCCGACTTCGGTAGGTTTGAGATCAGGCGGGAAACTGCGTTCTGAATGAGCATGTAACCAACAAGCATCTGTACGGGGGACTACCAAGGCTGAGCGACAAGGTGGCATCCAGGAGGATGAAACTTGCAGGTCACTGCCACCGACACCAGGTACTTCCGACTAGCAAGCTGGTGCTCTGGGAGCCGACACACGGGCCCCGACCAAGAGGACGTCCCACACCAAGCTGGTGCTCTGGGAGCCGACACACGGGCCCCGACCAAGAGGACGTCCCACACCAAGCTGGTGCTCTGGGAGCCGACACACGGGCGACGACCAAGAGGACGTCCCACACCAAGCTGGTGCTCTGGGAGCCGACACACGGGCCCCGACCAAGAGGACGTCCCACACCAAGCTGGTGCTCTGGGAGCCGACACACGGGCCCCGACCAAGAGGACGTCCCACACCAAGCTGGTGCTCTGGGAGCCGACACACGGGCCCCGACCAAGAGGACGTCCCACACCAAGCTAGTGCTCTGGGAGCCAACACACGGGCCCCGACCAAGAGGATGTCCCACACCAAGCTGGTGCTCTGGGAGCCAACACACGGGCCCCGACCAAGAGGATGTCCCACACCAAGCTAGTGCTCTGGGAGCCGACACACGGGCCCCGACCAAGAGGACGTCCCACACCAAGCTAGTGCTCTGGGAGCCAACACACGGGCCCCGACCAAGAGGACGTCCCACACCAAGCTAGTGCTCTGGGAGCCGACACACGGGCCCCGACCAAGAGGACGTCCCACACCAAGCTGGTGCTCTGGGAGGCAACACACGGGGACTAAAAGGACGTCCCACACCAAGCTGGTGCTCTGGGAGCCGACACACGGGCCCCGACCAAGAGGACGTCCCACACCAAGCTGGTGCTCTGGGAGGCAACACACGGGGACCAAGAGGACGTCCCACACCAAGCTGGTGCTCTGGGAGGCAACACACGGGCCCCGACCAAGAGGACGTCCCACACCAAGCTGGTGCTCTGGGAGTCAACACACGGGCCCCGACCAAGAGGACGTCCCACACCAAGCTGGTGCTCTGGGAGCCAACACACGGGCCCCGACCAAGAGGATGTCCCACACCAAGCTGGTGCTCTGGGAGGCAACACACGGGCCCCGACCAAGAGGATGTCCCACACCAAGCTAGTGCTCTGGGAGTCAACACACGGGGACCAAGAGGACGTCCCACACCAAGCTGGTGCTCTGGGAGCCAACACACGGGCCCCGACCAAGAGGATGTCCCACACTAACATATGTAGACATACTGAGGAAGGACGCAGGTGTGGAGAGCCCTACGCAACTGGTCGGATGTATGGAGGATCGGGATGATTGGAATCTCCACTGGCGAACCCGTCTGAGGACGGCCAAATTAATGAATGACTACTGGTTTATTGAAGGTTCCCAACCACAGCCAAAAGAAAATCAAGGAGGCAGCCTTTGCGAATGATGCACCAAAGCCATGGAACACCCTATGGACATTAGGCTAGATCACTAAATATTTTCAAAAGTAAGCTAAATACGTACCTCGTTCACCGTAGCCTTTTAATACACTCTGCTACTTATACTCATTACATGCACAGTGATTATTGTACTGGAAAATTGAGCGATTTTATTGCACTGCACTATTGCACTATTTTATGCTAATTGCATGCTAATATTATGCCTATGTCTATTTTATGTCCATTATGTCTACATTACTGCTGTGAAGGTGCTATGCAAATTAAGTTATTATTATTATTATTATTATTATTATTATTATTATTATTATTATTATTATTATTATTATTATTATTATTATTATTATTATTATCATATAGAGATATTCAGACCTGGTGACCTCTTGCAGAGAGAGTAGTGGCTGTTGCTGCATGCTGCCGTCTTCCACGTTCGGTCCACGTCCATGTAGACAGGGCTCTACGCTAACCTTTTTCATTAGGGGCACAGGTGCTCCTAAATGAAAAAATTTAGGAGCACACAAAGAAATTTAGGAGCACAGTGAATTTTTTTCTAGTAACTGAGTTTATTAACAAACTCACATTTTTTTAAACAAAAATAAATGTACATGTATAGTAGTACTCTGTATGTGCATGTTCAAATGGGAACGGAACTGTGCAATAGCACCAAAGTCACTGGCCCACACTGTGTGTGCTAAACAAACTCACATTTTTTAAACAAAAATAAATGTACATGTATAGTAGTACTCTGTATGTGCATGTTCAAATGGGAACGGAACTGTGCAATAGCACCAAAGTCACTGGCCCACACTGTGTGTGTGTGCTAAACAAACTCACAAGGATGGTCTCTCCTTTCTCAATATGTACAAATCTCTACACTGGATGACTGGATGTGCCGCCGCGAGACGTTGTGTTTTACTACCGAATCTCTTCAGGTGCGGGTTTCCCGACACAAAGGGCGTATTGCCTGCCTGTTTCTGCAATATTTACAAAACATGACATTGTTTTCCAACTCTAGCCATGGGAAAATGTTTAGCCAATTCACGTTAAATTTGTATGTCTTCCCTCCGGCTCCAGTGGGTGTAGCATCGTTAGCTACAGTGGGTACATTGGGTGTAGCTTCGTTAGCTACAGTGGGTACATTGGGTGTAGCTTCATTAGCTAGTTAGCTACAGTGGGTACATTGGGTGCTACAGTGGGGGTAGTAGTGGGTGTAGCCTCGCTAGCATGCTGGCTAGCGTCAGTATCTTGGTTAACTATCACCTCTGTAACATGAGCTGCCTCGCCTGACTTCTCATTCTCCGGTATCTTTCGCGCAAAATAAAAATGAATGGGCAATACATGGCTGTATTGTCTGACTCAGACACTGACGCTCATAGATATATCTATGCTGACGCTAAAAATTACTTTCAGTTTCCAGTCGCGTGACCACAGGAAACTCTACTGTGATTGGAACGTTTATGCGGCTGTGAACTGTGGGACTTGTAGTTTTTTAACGATTCTCGCAGCGGAGAAAAAAAAGGACGAATGAGGCTGTACTCTGCACTCGCCGGCCCCACTCGCACGCCGTGCGAGTACTTGATTTTGCAGGTTCGCACACACATATTTTTAGGGGCATATGCGAGCAATTTGCTCGCACTGTAGAGCCCTGACACAGGCGTCGTTCATTGTAGGCTCGTTTCTCCCCCATTTGGTGTAGCATGTCCTTCATGCTCTGTAAATAACTATGTACAGATACCGAGATGTCACACCATGTTACCTGTACCTGTTTATTGCACTATGTTTTTTTTTTTATTGGATTCTATTATATGTTGTACCACTGTATTGCACATCGTTGCGGGCAAGACCACCCGCATTTCATTGTATACCTGTATGCCGTGACAATTAAAACTCTTGACTTGACTTGACTAGGAAAGAGGCCAGTTGTCCACCCACTTGAACCGGCCGCCAGTCTGAGAAAAGAGAAGTCACAAGAGAGAACAAGATCCTCTGTGAACAAACAACTGTCTGACCCAGTGTCCTTGACCCTTTCACTGTGACAATACAGAAGGTTAGCCCTTTACTATCACACAACCGACGGCGATGCTCCATCATTAGCTCCACGGATGCAGAGCTAATGATGGAGCATCGCCGTCGGTTGCGTGATAGTAAAGGGTTAACCTTCTGTCGTGTGGCAGTGAAAGGGTTAACACATTGGTTGCCAGCCGGATATGACAATTTATCGCTTGGATGCCACCACGTTAATCAATGGGAGGACAAGCACATTTGCGAATGCATAAACTATATCTTAAATTATGGCTATGTGTCTAATACACCCGTCGCTTATCAATGACTTGCTTGCAGTCAAAGATGTACAAAACGGATTGTTTTTTCATCAGTACATTTCCGTTTTATACCGTTTTGAATACGAGTATAGTTTCGGAGAGTTCTAGTAATTTCAGAGAAATTCCACGAAAATAGCCATTTACTGGAATACACAAAACACATTGTCATTTTCCGGCTGATTTATGAATAGTTTTCAAATAAACTATAGATTATCGAGAGTATTTGTGTTCTTATGCACGATACAAAAGCGGGCTGAAAAATAATTTATTCGTGCCACGCTCAGCGCCTAACGCCACACACAGAGATAATAATAATAATTTATGGATAATAACTTATGGATCTGCAGGGTAATGAAGGCTTGTATTATCGGGTTCAGGATATTGGCCAGATATGCGTCGTCTGCTTGGCACTGCCTCCTGGCCTCGTCCCACTTCATCTTCTGGGCCACCAGTTTGAAGGAGTCATTGCCCAGCTTGTAGAAAGTACTAGGTGACACGGTTGTGGCGGGGACCACTATCTGAGAATCTGACACAATATGAAACAGTAGTTGTCTTTCAGAAACAAAAGTATGACAGTGTGTGAATGTACCTTGAAATGGATTTAAAAAGCTAGATACATACACCCTTTCACTACCACACTACCAACGGGTTAACCCTTTCACTGCGACAATACAGAAAATATCACAACTTCATTGTACATGAGAATAATATAGTCCCCTTCGGATGTATATATATTTTATTATCTCGTTTTCTTACAAAGTACTGTATATCTTTATGTCATAAACTGCATCTTTAGTACTTGTGTGAATTTAGCCGTACTGTATTGTACCCATTCTGCAATCTGTTAATAACGTTTTCAATCAATCACATCATGGGGGGAAATTAGCTAAGGTTTGATTTGTTTATTTAAGATTGCAGAATAAATACAGTAAAAACAACTGCTAATTGGGGTTGCATAACAGAGAGATAGAAAGTCTTGTTTACATCAGGTCCCCATTTTCAATTCATCATGACATACACGACATACAGATATACAGTACTGTTACATCCAGACATTTACTGTAGTTAGAGTATGGATAAATAGCTAACGTTAAATTAGGCTATCGATATACTAACGTTAGGTAACGTTAGCTAGCTAGCAAGCTATGAACAACCAGTACAGCTAACATGAACGTGTTTACCTACTCTACTTTCGTTAACGTTAGCTGACGTTATGAAAGCTATGATCTGTAATGTCAACTGGATAACGTTAGCTATTTATTCATCTATGCTAATATTGTCAGCTTATTTACTCACCCATTTTGATGTGTGTTTCTCCCGATCATTCAATACATTGTTGACGGTAGAACAATGTAGTTTGAGAAGCCGTGAGTCCGTGACCACTTCCGGTAAAACGATAGCAATTTATCCGGCAACTTATCTAATTTAACAGAAATCAAAATCTTTCTTCACATCTAGATTTGTAAATTCCACATAACCTTAGATGTTGTTCTTTAATGTGTCACAGCAGCACAAACATTCCCCACATTTAACATTCACAAACACTAAAACTACGATACCCAGAGCTCATCGCGCAAACTCGAAGCGAACATACGCCATCTCTCCTCGCCACGTCCTTTTACAATTCCTCATCGGCAACTTATCTAATTTAAAAGAAAATTAAAACATCTTTTCAAAATCTTTCTTCACATCTAGATTTGTAAATTCCACATAACCTTAGATGTTGTTCTTTAATGTGTCACAGCAGCACAAACATTCCCCACATTTAACATTCACAAACACTAAAACTACGATACCCAGAGCTCATCGCGCAAACCCGAAGCGAACACACGTCATCTCTCCTCGCCACGTCCTTTTACGATTCCTCATCGGCAACTTATCTAATTTAAAAGAAAATTAAAACATCTTTTCAAAATCTTTCTTCACATCTAGATTTGTAAATTCCATATAACCTTAGATGTTGTTCTTTAAACATTACGTAGGCCCCTTACCCGCTCGCGAATTGAACACCACCCCATACGTTAGGCTAAAACCAAAGATTTTCGTCCATCAGCCCGTTTTAAACAGCGTAAATACGACATTTCTCTCCGTTTTAAAGCAATCAACTTATATACGCCAACTCCCGCACACCTTAGCTAGTATCCCTCCGTTTTGAACAACAATCCGACGGTCGCAACATATTTTAAAACACATAATTTGTTGAGCTGGGGACTATAAACAGAACCGTGCACGGAAAGGGCTGTAGCGTATTTCTGTATGCCTAGCCCTGCCCCCCAGACTTCAGAATGACCCAATCAAATGTGCCCTATCATTGAAATGCAAATACCAGCAGCTACGTCATGTACCACGCCCCTAGACGTCCGCCCCCAGACGTTGCTACTCATCCCAGCTAGTTCATTCGCAGGTTGCAAATGAACTAGCTGGGTACCCAACTAGTTCATTCGCAGGTTGCGAATGAACTAGCTGGGTACCCAACTAGCTCATTCGCAAAATGATCCTTGCGAATGAACTAGCTGGGTACCCAGCTAGCTAGGTCATCTTTGCGAATGAACTAGTTGGGTACCCAGCTAGCTAGGTCATCTTTGCGAATGAACTAGTTGGGTACCCAGCTAGTTCATTCGCAAAATGGTCCTTGCGAATGAACTAGCTGGGTACCCAGCTAGCTAGGTCATCTTTGCGAATGAACTAGTTGGGTACCCAGCTAGCTAGGTCATCTTTGCGAATGAACTAGTTGGGTAC
>NC_140176.1:121828770-121866270 GCF_963971535.1 Notolepis coatsorum
CACATTTGATTGGGTCATTCTGAAGTCTGGGGGGCAGGGCTAGGCATACAGAAATACGCTACAGCCCTTTCCGTGCACGGTTCTGTTTATAGTCCCCAGCTCAACAAATTATGTGTTTTAAAATATGTTGCGACCGTCGGATTGTTGTTCAAAACGGAGGGATACTAGCTAAGGTGTGCGGGAGTTGGCGTATATAAGTTGATTGCTTTAAAACGGAGAGAAATGTCGTATTTACGCTGTTTAAAACGGGCTGATGGACGAAAATCTTTGGTTTTAGCCTAACGTATGGGGTGGTGTTCAATTCGCGAGCGGGTAAGGGGCCTACGTAATGTTTAAAGAACAACATCTAAGGTTATATGGAATTTACAAATCTAGATGTGAAGAAAGATTTTGAAAAGATGTTTTAATTTTCTTTTAAATTAGATAAGTTGCCGATGAGGAATCGTAAAAGGACGTGGCGAGGAGAGATGACGTGTGTTCGCTTCGGGTTTGCGCGATGAGCTCTGGGTATCGTAGTTTTAGTGTTTGTGAATGTTAAATGTGGGGAATGTTTGTGCTGCTGTGACACATTAAAGAACAACATCTAAGGTTATGTGGAATTTACAAATCTAGATGTGAAGAAAGATTTTGAAAAGATGTTTTAATTTTCTTTTAAATTAGATAAGTTGCCGATGAGGAATTGTAAAAGGACGTGGCGAGGAGAGATGACGTATGTTCGCTTCGAGTTTGCGCGATGAGCTCTGGGTATCGTAGTTTTAGTGTTTGTGAATGTTAAATGTGGGGAATGTTTGTGCTGCTGTGACACATTAAAGAACAACATCTAAGGTTATGTGGAATTTACAAATCTAGATGTGAAGAAAGATTTTGATTTCTGTTAAATTAGATAAGTTGCCGGATAAATTGCTATCGTTTTACCGGAAGTGGTCACGGACTCACGGCTTCTCAAACTACATTGTTCTACCGTCAACAATGTATTGAATGATCGGGAGAAACACACATCAAAATGGGTGAGTAAATAAGCTGACAATATTAGCATAGATGAATAAATAGCTAACGTTATCCAGTTGACATTACAGATCATAGCTTTCATAACGTCAGCTAACGTTAACGAAAGTAGAGTAGGTAAACACGTTCATGTTAGCTGTACTGGTTGTTCATAGCTTGCTAGCTAGCTAACGTTACCTAACGTTAGTATATCGATAGCCTAATTTAACGTTAGCTATTTATCCATACTCTAACTACAGTAAATGTCTGGATGTAACAGTACTGTATATCTGTATGTCGTGTATGTCATGATGAATTGAAAATGGGGACCTGATGTAAACAAGACTTTCTATCTCTCTGTTATGCAACCCCAATTAGCAGTTGTTTTTACTGTATTTATTCTGCAATCTTAAATAAACAAATCAAACCTTAGCTAATTTCCCCCCATGATGTGATTGATTGAAAACGTTATTAACAGATTGCAGAATGGGTACAATACAGTACGGCTAAATTCACACAAGTACTAAAGATGCAGTTTATGACATAAAGATATACAGTACTTTGTAAGAAAACGAGATAATAAAATATATATACATCCGAAGGGGACTATATTATTCTCATGTACAATGAAGTTGTGATATTTTCTGTATTGTCGCAGTGAAAGGGTTAACCCGTTGGTAGTGTGGTAGTGAAAGGGTGTATGTATCTAGCTTTTTAAATCCATTTCAAGGTACATTCACACACTGTCATACTTTTGTTTCTGAAAGACAACTACTGTTTCATATTGTGTCAGATTCTCAGATAGTGGTCCCCGCCACAACCGTGTCACCTAGTACTTTCTACAAGCTGGGCAATGACTCCTTCAAACTGGTGGCCCAGAAGATGAAGTGGGACGAGGCCAGGAGGCAGTGCCAAGCAGACGACGCATATCTGGCCAATATCCTGAACCCGATAATACAAGCCTTCATTACCCTGCAGATCCATAAGTTATTATCCATAAATTATTATTATTATCTCTGTGTGTGGCGTTAGGCGCTGAGCGTGGCACGAATAAATTATTTTTCAGCCCGCTTTTGTATCGTGCATAAGAACACAAATACTCTCGATAATCTATAGTTTATTTGAAAACTATTCATAAATCAGCCGGAAAATGACAATGTGTTTTGTGTATTCCAGTAAATGGCTATTTTCGTGGAATTTCTCTGAAATTACTAGAACTCTCCGAAACTATACTCGTATTCAAAACGGTATAAAACGGAAATGTACTGATGAAAAAACAATCCGTTTTGTACATCTTTGACTGCAAGCAAGTCATTGATAAGCGACGGGTGTATTAGACACATAGCCATAATTTAAGATATAGTTTATGCATTCGCAAATGTGCTCGTCCTCCCATTGATTAACGTGGTGGCATCCAAGCGATAAATTGTCATATCCGGCTGGCAACCAATGTGTTAACCCTTTCACTGCCACACGACAGAAGGTTAACCCTTTACTATCACGCAACCGACGGCGATGCTCCATCATTAGCTCTGCATCCGTGGAGCTAATGATGGAGCATCGCCGTCGGTTGTGTGATAGTAAAGGGCTAACCTTCTGTATTGTCACAGTGAAAGGGTCAAGGACACTGGGTCAGACAGTTGTTTGTTCACAGAGGATCTTGTTCTCTCTTGTGACTTCTCTTTTCTCAGACTGGCGGCCGGTTCAAGTGGGTGGACAACTGGCCTCTTTCCTAGTCAAGTCAAGTCAAGAGTTTTAATTGTCACGGCATACAGGTATACAATGAAATGCGGGTGGTCTTGCCCGCAACGATGTGCAATACAGTGGTACAACATATAATAGAATCCAATAAAAAAAAAAACATAGTGCAATAAACAGGTACAGGTAACATGGTGTGACATCTCGGTATCTGTACATAGTTATTTACAGAGCATGAAGGACATGCTACACCAAATGGGGGAGAAACGAGCCTACAATGAACGACGCCTGTGTCAGGGCTCTACAGTGCGAGCAAATTGCTCGCATATGCCCCTAAAAATATGTGTGTGCGAACCTGCAAAATCAAGTACTCGCACGGCGTGCGAGTGGGGCCGGCGAGTGCAGAGTACAGCCTCATTCGTCCTTTTTTTTCTCCGCTGCGAGAATCGTTAAAAAACTACAAGTCCCACAGTTCACAGCCGCATAAACGTTCCAATCACAGTAGAGTTTCCTGTGGTCACGCGACTGGAAACTGAAAGTAATTTTTAGCGTCAGCATAGATATATCTATGAGCGTCAGTGTCTGAGTCAGACAATACAGCCATGTATTGCCCATTCATTTTTATTTTACGCGAAAGATACCGGAGAATGAGAAGTCAGGCGAGGCAGCTCATGTTACAGAGGTGCTAGTTAACCAAGATACTGACGCTAGCCAGCATGCTAGCGAGGCTACACCCACTACTACCCCCACTGTAGCACCCAATGTACCCACTGTAGCTAACTAGCTAATGAAGCTACACCCAATGTACCCACTGTAGCTAACGAAGCTACACCCAATGTACCCACTGTAGCTAACGATGCTACACCCACTGGAGCCGGAGGGAAGACATACAAATTTAACGTGAATTGGCTAAACATTTTCCCATGGCTAGAGTTGGAAAACAATGTCATGTTTTGTAAATATTGCAGAAACAGGCAGGCAATACGCCCTTTGTGTCGGGAAACCCGCACCTGAAGAGATTCGGTAGTAAAACACAACGTCTCGCGGCGGCACATCCAGTCATCCAGTGTAGAGATTTGTACATATTGAGAAAGGAGAGACCATCCTTGTGAGTTTGTTTAGCACACACACACAGTGTGGGCCAGTGACTTTGGTGCTATTGCACAGTTCCGTTCCCATTTGAACATGCACATACAGAGTACTACTATACATGTACATTTATTTTTGTTTAAAAAATGTGAGTTTGTTTAGCACACACAGTGTGGGCCAGTGACTTTGGTGCTATTGCACAGTTCCGTTCCCATTTGAACATGCACATACAGAGTACTACTATACATGTACATTTATTTTTGTTTAAAAAAATGTGAGTTTGTTAATAAACTCAGTTACTAGAAAAAAATTCACTGTGCTCCTAAATTTCTTTGTGTGCTCCTAAATTTTTTCATTTAGGAGCACCTGTGCCCCTAATGAAAAAGGTTAGCGTAGAGCCCTGTCTACATGGACGTGGACCGAACGTGGAAGACGGCAGCATGCAGCAACAGCCACTACTCTCTCTGCAAGAGGTCACCAGGTCTGAATATCTCTATATGATAATAATAATAATAATAATAATAATAATAATAATAATAATAATAATAATAATAATAATAATAATAATAATAATAATAATAATAATAATAATAATAATAATAATAATAATAACTTAATTTGCATAGCACCTTCACAGCAGTAATGTAGACATAATGGACATAAAATAGACATAGGCATAATATTAGCATGCAATTAGCATAAAATAGTGCAATAGTGCAGTGCAATAAAATCGCTCAATTTTCCAGTACAATAATCACTGTGCATGTAATGAGTATAAGTAGCAGAGTGTATTAAAAGGCTACGGTGAACGAGGTACGTATTTAGCTTACTTTTGAAAATATTTAGTGATCTAGCCTAATGTCCATAGGGTGTTCCATGGCTTTGGTGCATCATTCGCAAAGGCTGCCTCCTTGATTTTCTTTTGGCTGTGGTTGGGAACCTTCAATAAACCAGTAGTCATTCATTAATTTGGCCGTCCTCAGACGGGTTCGCCAGTGGAGATTCCAATCATCCCGATCCTCCATACATCCGACCAGTTGCGTAGGGCTCTCCACACCTGCGTCCTTCCTCAGTATGTCTACATATGTTAGCGTGGGACGTCCTCTTGGTCGGTGCCCGTGTGTTGCCTCCCAGAGCACCAGCTTGGTGTGGGACATCCTCCTGGTCGTCGCCCGTGTGTTGACTCCCAGAGCACTAGCTTGGTGTGGGACGTCCTCTTGGTCGGGGCCCGTGTGTTGACTCCCAGAGCACCAGCTTGGTGTGGGACGTCCTCTTGGTCCCCGTGTGTTGACTCCCAGAGCACCAGCTTGGTGTGGGACGTCCTCTTGGTCCCCGTGTGTTGGCTCCCAGAGCACCAGCTTGGTGTGGGACGTCCTCTTGGTCCCCGTGTGTTGCCTCCCAGAGCACTAGCTTGGTGTGGGACGTCCTCTTGGTCGGCGCCCGTGTGTTGCCTCCCAGAGCACCAGCTTGGTGTGGGACGTCCTCTTGGTCGGGGCCCGTGTGTTGCCTCCCAGAGCACCAGCTTGGTGTGGGACGTCCTCTTGGTCGTCCCCCGTGTGTTGCCTCCCAGAGCACCAGCTTGGTGTGGGACGTCCTCTTGGTCCCCGTGTGTTGCCTCCCAGAGCACCAGCTTGGTGTGGGACGTCCTCTTGGTCGGGGCCCGTGTGTCGACTCCCAGAGCACCAGCTTGGTGTGGGACATCCTCTTGGTCCCCGTGTGTTGACTCCCAGAGCACCAGCTTGGTGTGGGACGTCCTCTTGGTCCCCGTGTGTTGACTCCCAGAGCACCAGCTTGGTGTGGGACGTCCTCTTGGTCCCCGTGTGTTGACTCCCAGAGCACCAGCTTGGTGTGGGACATCCTCTTGGTCGGGGCCCGTGTGTTGCCTCCCAGAGCACCAGCTTGGTGTGGGACGTCCTCTTGGTCGGGGCCCGTGTGTCGGCTCCCAGAGCACTAGCTTGGTGTGGGACGTCCTCTTGGTCGTCGCCCGTGTGTCGGCTCCCAGAGCACTAGCTTGGTGTGGGACGTCCTCTTGGTCGCCCCCCGTGTGTCGGCTCCCAGAGCACCAGCTTGGTGTGGGACGTCCTCTTGGTCGGGGCCCGTGTGTCGGCTCCCAGAGCACCAGCTTGGTGTGGGACGTCCTCTTGGTCGGGGCCCGTGTGTCGGCTCCCAGAGCACCAGCTTGGTGTGGGACGTCCTCTTGGTCCCCCGTGTGTCGGCTCCCAGAGCACCAGCTTGGTGTGGGACGTCCTCTTGGTCCCCCGTGTGTCGGCTCCCAGAGCACCAGCTTGGTGTGGGACATCCTCTTGGTCCCCCGTGTGTCGGCTCCCAGAGCACCAGCTTGGTGTGGGACGTCCTCTTGGTCGGGGCCCGTGTGTTGCCTCCCAGAGCACCAGCTTGGTGTGGGACGTCCTCTTGGTCGGGGCCCGTGTGTCGGCTCCCAGAGCACCAGCTTGGTGTGGGACGTCCTCTTGGTCGGGGCCCGTGTGTCGGCTCCCAGAGCACCAGCTTGGTGTGGGACGTCCTCTTGGTCGGGGCCCGTGTGTTGGCTCCCAGAGCACCAGCTTGGTGTGGGACATCCTCTTGGTCGTCGCCCGTGTGTTGCTCCCAGAGCACCAGCTTGGCGTGGGACGTCCTCTTGGTCGGGGCCCGTGTGTCGGCTCCCAGAGCACCAGCTTGGTGTGGGACATCCTCTTGGTCCCCGTGTGTCGGCTCCCAGAGCACCAGCTTGGTGTGGGACGTCCTCTTGGTCGCCCCCCGTGTGTTGACTCCCAGAGCACCAGCTTGGTGTGGGACGTCCTCTTGGTCGCCCCCCGTGTGTTGACTCCCAGAGCACTAGCTTGGTGTGGGACGTCCTCTTGGTCCCCGTGTGTCGGCTCCCAGAGCACCAGCTTGGTGTGGGACGTCCTCTTGGTCCCCGTGTGTTGGCTCCCAGAGCACTAGCTTGGTGTGGGACGTCCTCTTGGTCCCCGTGTGTTGACTCCCAGAGCACTAGCTTGGTGTGGGACGTCCTCTTGGTCCCCGTGTGTTGCCTCCCAGAGCACCAGCTTGGTGTGGGACATCCTCTTGGTCCCCGTGTGTTGCCTCCCAGAGCACTAGCTTGGTGTGGGACGTCCTCTTGGTCGGGGCCCGTGTGTTGCCTCCCAGAGCACCAGCTTGGTGTGGGACGTCCTCTTGGTCCCCGTGTGTTGCCTCCCAGAGCACCAGCTTGGTGTGGGACGTCCTCTTGGTCGGGGCCCGTGTGTTGCCTCCCAGAGCACCAGCTTGGTGTGGGACATCCTCTTGGTCGGTGCCCGTGTGTCGGCTCCCAGAGCACTAGCTTGCTAGTCGGAAGTACCTGGTGTCGGTGGCAGTGACCTGCAAGTTTCATCCTCCTGGATGCCACCTTGTCGCTCAGCCTTGGTAGTCCCCCGTACAGATGCTTGTTGGTTACATGCTCATTCAGAACGCAGTTTCCCGCCTGATCTCAAACCTACCGAAGTCGGCCCATGTCACCCCACTTCTTAGGGACCTGCACTGGCTCCCCATTGCTGCACGAATCCGCTTCAAGGCCCTCGACCTGGCATATCGTGTGGCAAAGGGAACCGCTCCCGCCTACCTCCGGTCAATGGTCTCTAACTACACACCCTCAAGACCCCTACGCTCTGCATCTTCTGGCCGCCTCAGATCTACTCCTATCCAAGCTCCGGGAGGGTCATCAAAGAGAAGTCGCCTATTCTCAGTCCTTGCCCCATAATGGTAGAACGAACTTCCCACCACAGTTAGGACAGCCGAAACTCATCCAATCTTTTGCTGTCGACTAAAGACACACTTCTTCAACCAATATCTGAAATACAATTAATAAATATATCTAACCCTAACTAACCTTACTGTCATGCACTTGTCCTAATATACTAACCCAGTGGTTATTCCTAATACCATTATTTATTGTTAACTTGTACGAAAGGGGTACTAGAACTAGCAAACTCTTCCACACAATTCTCAAACAATGCAAGGGGAATTGAGAACATAATAACTAACATTCTCACATAGCAAGTGAGAAAATGAAGAACAACTGTGAAAATTAAGAACAACTGTATTTCAGCAAATGTACTTCATTCAAACACTCTCTGAATGAACACTCTCCATATCTCTCTCACACTCTCTCCATCTCACACACTCTCTCTCTCTCTCTCTCTCACACATGCACAAAGTGTAACAGGCGAGGGATAATACAGTTCAAACAAATAAGTGTATTTCTCTGTCTTGTCAGATTCTATCTCTCCCCCACTGTGTCTCTCCCTCTCCATCTCTCTCCCCCCTCTCTCTCCTCTTTCTCTCTCCCTCTATCTCCTTCCCTTTCTCTCTCCTTCTCTCTCCCTCTCTCTCCTTCCCTTTCTCTCTCCCTCTCTCTCTTCCCCCTCTCTCTCCCCCTCATTCTGTCTCTCTCACACACACACACAAATTTTGCGTGGGCTGATCCATAGTGGGCGAGTGCCTGCGGTCAACCGCGGTGGCGATCAAACTAAAATATTTTTATTGTTTGCGGTTAATTTGCGACCTGGTTAGTTAAAATACAAATATAATTAGCATAATACCGCCGATATCCTGCATCAAATCCCGACTCTTTCCAGAGGGATCTTCTTCCAATCAAATAAAGTCTAATCCGACGGCAGTAACAGCATAAGGATGAATGAATAGTGATGTGGATGTAAATCAACAAAACACTTGTAGTTAGGGCTGGGCGATATGGCCTAAATATGATATCACGATATTTTCTGACCTTTCGGCGATACACGATACACATCACGATGTTTTTCTTTTTTACCCCAAACAATTCATTATGAGGCTTACCAAGACAGTATTTGAGTTTGCAAGCTAACATTAAAGACAAAATAAAATACCCATGCATTTAGCATTTTTATATTAGATTTAGATTATTAGATTATATATTGCATATGAGATATTATATGATTTAGATATGAAATATGATGAATTGAAAATGGGGGACCCTGATGTAAACAAGACTAAAGTCTTTCTCAGGTCTGCATCCCCTTAACAATTGTATGTATTGAGCTGTACTGTACCCATTCTGCAATATGTTAAAGTTTTAAATCAATCAATCAATAAATAGCATTTTAGCATTTTTATGAAACTACTGTATATATGTATGTCTCTAAATGTTTTGATGAATTGAAAATGGAGGACCCTTATGTAAAAAAGCCGAAAGTCTTTTTCTGGTCTTCATCCTCCTGTACTGTATTGTACCCATTCTGCAACCTTTTAATACAGTTTTCATTCATTCATTCTGACGGAAACATAATCATTTTGATTGACAGTCGAGTCTGCCAATGACGTCACACCGCTTGCACCCGCCCTGCTGTTCTTAGCACCAATCGGCAAGCGTTTGACTTCCTGAATGTCCCGTGTGCTAAACATCAACAAAGCTACTAACGTTAGCTCCCCGCGGCCGTCGAGTAGGAGACCAGTGCTTGACTAAATGAGGCATAATGATTTTACTACAACGAATGTTATAATAAAAGCCTTTCCATACATCTGTCTGATTGAAAACTTTATTAACAGACCGCGGAATGGGCATATCTCAGCACAGGCTGAGATATGAACGAGTAACGTGTGGACAGATTGACGCGACACAATCCTCTTGGGCAAAACATCACGATATCCACGATACGTTGAAAAAGTGTATCGTTAATGAACTGTACCCGATATTTATATAATATCGTCATATCGCCCAGCCCTACTTGTAGTCCATTCTAGAAGTGACGGAAGGCTTTGAGAAACGAGTGTTCAGTCGCTCGGTATAGTGTGTGGCTACTTACCAGCTTTCGCTATGCGAAACTTAATTTAGTCTCTTGAAACCTGTTTTTTCATGCATTAGTATTATCTCATCCCGATTCTCCTTATTTCAGGTGAGTGGCACTGGATCGACAACAGCGTCGTGGACTACACCAACTGGAAAGTCGGGTATCTCATGATGCAGCAGTTAAGGTGTTGATACCATTCAGCACCACATATCTGTGTGAAGCTGGCTTTTCATCCATGACGGCTCTGAAAACAAAATATAGGGCCAAGTTGAGCCTTGAGGATGACATGCGTGTTGCCTTGTCAAAGATCTCCCCACGTATTGACCGTATTATTAGCCGGCAGCAGCAGACCTCGCATTGAGCTAGAAATTTCCACTGAGTGAACTAGTGCTTATTTTCTGTATTTATTTATATTTTTTGAGAAATGGTAACTTGGTGATCCTTTTCTGTATTTAAAAAGAATACATGATTTTCTGTTTTTGAGAAATGGTCAAACTTATCCAAATATGCTATTTTTATGGAGAACAGTGCAGTGCAGCTGCAACAGATAGCACTTTAGTGATCCTTTTCTGTATTTAAAAAAAATACATGATTTTCTGTTTTTGAGAAATGGTCACACTTATACAAATATGCTATTTTTATGGAAAAGTGTGCAGCTGCATGTGCAGCTGCAACAGATAGCACTTTAGTGATAATTTTCTGTAATTATTAATGCTATTTGATTTACTAATAACTACAAGCAGTGTAATGTCAACAGTACTAAGCCATTTAGACCTGAAACACCTGTTAATAATGCATTATATAGCCTGCATATACACACAAATGTGTTTCCCGGTTTCTTAAATAAACATTATTTTTGAAAGCAAGCACTTTTGTCATCATTGTAGCAAAAAAGACAGGACCGGAAAAGTCTTTATCGTATGTAGGGGTGACCCCCCCCCCCCCCCCCCCAACCACCTCCAATGTACAGTCCCCCCCCCCACCCCACCTACCCAACCTCCTCCAATGTACAGTTTCTACGTCAAATGTATATACTCTCTTTTCTGGACTATTTTTGTATCACAAACGGTACTGTATTTGCAAATCTGGTAAATCTGGTATGTCATAAATGTATAGATGTAGCAGTACTGTCTATCTGTGTGTCATGTATGTCATATATGTCCTGATGAATTGAAAATGGGGGACCCTGATGTAAACAAGACGAAAGCCTTTCTCTGGTCTGCATCCCCTTAACAATTGTGTGTATTGAGCTGTACTGTACTGTACCCATTCTGCAATATGTTAATACAGTTTTCAATCAATCATTCGGTCATGTTGCATTGCAACTACCGCCCTGTTTCTATTCTTATCTCCATCTCGAAAGTCATGGAAAAAATAGTCTACGAACAGGTCGAAAAGTACCTAGCGGAAAAAAATCTAATCTACGAATTCCAATCTGGCTTCAGAACATCCCACTCCACTGACACATTGATTGATTGAAAAGTTTATTAACAGATTGCAGAATGGGTACAGTACAGCTCAATACATACAATTGTTAAGGGGATGCAGACCAGAGAAAGACTTTCGTCTTGTTTACATCAGGGTCCCCCATTTTCATTCATTCATCATCAATTCACCTGCTCTATTTGAACGACCACATCAAACAAGAGGTGGACGCAGGCAAATACTGCGGCATGGTCATGCTGGACCTACAAAAGGCCTTCGACACTGTCAATCACTCCATTCTGATTGAGTGAGCTGGATGCAATCCTACCTGCAGCTGTGTTTGTCGACGGTGACTTGAAATGCAAAGCAGTTGAATATATATATATTCCATGAAATATGACAGAATCAACAGACGAATATTTATGTGGCGATAAAATACAAGACTTTGAATGCGATATCGACCCAGAAAGACGTGTTTAATTCCATTGAAGCCAATTGTAATTATTATACGGAGTAACAATTTAGTGAATGTATAGTATTAGATAACACATTTTCGTTAATACATTTCAAGGGGGGTCTATGTAGAAGACGTCAATGCTGCTTACAATACTTTTTTGAATATCTATCGGACACTTTACGATAGGCACTGCCCAATGGTTCAACATAAACAAAAAAGTAATGACAATATAAAACCATGGATAACAAAGTGGTTAGAGAATGCATGTAAAAAGAAAAACAAACTATAGAGATTTGATCAAATGTAGAAAAAAGGCTGCTGAAACTAAATACAAAGTGTATAAGAATAAGTTAGTATTCATTATGAGATGGGCCAAGAAAGATTATTACAATAGATTGTTAGGCGGAAATAAAAATAATAAATAAGGTAATGGGAAATAAATCAGCGTCCATAAAAATGCCTAGCCATTTCATTAGTAATAGTAAGACTATAAAAAACATGAATGAGGTGGTTAATGAATTCAACAATTTTTTTGTGAATGTGGGGCCAAATCTGGCAGATGCCATTCAAAAACACGATGAACCATTACAGGAAGGATGGAGAGGAGATAGTAAAGTACTGCAGTCTATGTTTTTGGGAAATGTCAGTGAAGCAGAAATCATATCCATTGTATCAAAGTCAAAGAATAAGACATCCATTGACAGTGATGGGATAATAATAATTTTATTTGTATAGCACTTTTCATACAGAGGTTGCAGTTCAAAGTGCTTCACAACAGTAGAACATACAGGCATAAGCAAGCATAAAAAAATTATAAGAACATTTAAATACAAAGAGATAGAGATACAGTAATACAAATCTAGTCCCTTTGCAGGTTGATGTGAACACAACATGCAAAGAACATGCAATACAAAGATAATAAACATACATACTAATTGTGTAGTAGTTATTATTATTGTATTAATATTCTACAGTATCGGCAGATCGCTGCCATCTCAAATGAATCTTCTGTACATCCCTGCAAGAAAGCCATTGAGAATATATATACTGTGTTATTTAATTTATTTAATCCATATGTGTTGTCTGGAAGCACTTTGCCGTATTCTATTATAATATTTTTTTTGTTTGTGTTTTATGTTACATACGTCTGGTGGCAATCAATTTCCCCCTTTGGGGATTAATACAGTATATTCTCTCAAATCATTTTCAATTCTCCGTTTTCTATCAACAAATCTCGCATATCCTTGTCAGACAGATTGCCATACATGTCCTATTACATTCTAACATTTCTCTACTCTACTACTGTAACGTTGAATCTTGAGACACAACTATATTTGAAAGGAACTGCAAACTTGAACCACGGCCGTGACGTATGTTCGCTTCCGGTTTGCGCGATGAGTTACTGTATAAACGGTTTCCATCTAGTCCCTTTGCAGGTTGATGTGAACACAACATGCAAAGAACATGCAATACAAAGATAATAAACGTACATACTAATTGTGTAGTAGTTAGTTATTATTATTAAACACTAAAACTACGATACCCAGAGCTCATTGCGCAAACCGGAAGCGAACATACGTCAACTTTCCTCGCCACGTCCTTTAACTATTCCTCACCGGCAACTTATCTAATTTAAAAGAAAATTAAAACATCTTTTCAAAATCTTTCTTCACATCTAGATTTGTAAATTCCACATAACCTTAGATGTTGTTCTTTAAACATTACGTAGGCCCCTTACCCGCTCGCGAATTGAATGCCACCCCATACGTTAGCCTAAAACCAAGGATTTTCGCCCATCAGCCCGCTTTAAACAGCGTAAATACGACATTTCTCTCCGTTCTTAAAGCAATCAACTTATATACGCCAACTCCCCCACACCTTAGCTAGTATCCCTCCGTTTTTAACAACAATCCGACGGTCGCAACATATTTTAAAACACATAGTTTGTTTAGCTGGGGACTATAAACAGAACCGGTGTATCCGTATTTCTGTATGCCTACCTAGCCCTGCCCCCAGACTTCAGAATTACCCACTATATATTATATTCTCAATGGCTTTCTTGTTGCAGGGATGTACAGAAGATTCATTTGAGATGGCAGCGATCTGCCGATACTGTAGAATATTAATACAATAATAATAACTAACTACTACACAATTAGTATGTACGTTTATTATCTTTGTATTGCATGTTGTGTTCACATCAACCTGCAAAGGGACTATAATATGGAAACCGTTTATACAGTAACTCATCGCGCAAACCGGAAGCGAATATACGTCATCTTTCCTCGCCACGTCCTTTAACTATTCCTCACCGGCAACTTATCTAATTTAAAAGAAAATTAAAACATCTTTTCAAAATCTTTCTTCACATCTAGATTTGTAAATTCCACATAACCTTAGATGTTGTTCTTTAAACATTACGTAGGCCCCTTACCCGCTCGCGAATTGAACGCCACCCATACGTTAGGCTAAAACCAAAGATTTTCGTCCATCAGCCCGTTTTAAACAGCGTAAATACGACCTTTCTCTCCGTTCTTAAAGCAATCAACTTATATACGCCAACTCCCCCACACCTTAGCTAGTATCCCTGCATTTTTAACAACAATCCGACGGTCGCAACATATTTTAAAACACATAATATTAGCTAAAACCAAAGATTTTCGTCCATCAGCCCGTTTTAAACAGCGTAAATACGACATTTCTCTCCGTTCTTAAAGCAATCAACTTATATACGCCAACTCCCCCACACCTTAGCTTGTATCCCTCCGTTTTTAACAACAATCCAAGGTCGCAACATATTTTAAAACACATAATTTGTTGAGCTGGGGACTATAAACAGATCCAGGGTGCACGGAAAGGGCTGTAGCGTATTTCTGTATGCCTAGCCCTGCCCCCAGACTTCAGAATGACCCAATCAAATGTGCCCTGTCATTGAAATGCAAATACCAGCATCTGCGTCATGTACCACGCCCCTAGACGTCCGCCCCCAGACGTTGCTACTCATCTCAGCTAGTTCATTCGCAGGTTGCGAATGAACTAGCTGGGTACCCAACTAGCTCATTCGCAAAGATGACCTAGCTAGCTGGGTACCCAGCTAGCTAATGTGTCTTTGCGAATGAACTAGCTGGGTACCTAGCTAGTTCATTCGCAAGGATCATTTTGCGAATGAACTAGCTGGGTACCCAACTAGTTCATTCGCAAAGATGACCTAGCTAGCTGGGTACCCTGCTAGTTCATTCGCAAGGATCATTTTGCGAATGAGCTAGTTGGGTACCCAACTAGCTCATTCGCAAAGATGACCTAGCTAGCTGGGTACCTAGCTAGCTCATTCGCAAAGACAAATTTGCGAATGAGCTAGCTCACTACCTAGGTTGCAAATGTGTCAGCTAGCTGGGTACCCAGCTAGCTAGGTAGCACGTGTCTTAGCTAGTTAACTAGCCGGCTTTGTCCCATAGGCTTTACACCCAATTTTGCCTCAGCTAGTAGCTAGCTCATTCGCAAAATGGTCCTTGCGAATGAGCTAGCTGGGTACCCAGCTAGCTGACACATTAGCTAGCTGGGTACCCAGCTAGCTCATTCGCAAGGACCATTTTGCGAATGAACTAGCTGGGTACCCAACTAGTTCATTCGCAAAGATGACCTAGCTAGCTGGGTACCCAGCTAGTTCATTCGCAAGGATCATTTTGCGAATGAACTAGCTGGGTACCCAACTAGTTCATTCGCAAAGATGACCTAGCTAGCTGGGTACCCAGCTAGTTAATTCGCAAGGATCATTTTGCGAATGAGCTAGTTGGGTACCCAGCTAGTTCATTCGCAAAGATGACCTAGCTAGCTGGGTACCCAGCTAGTTCATTCGCAAGGATCATTTTGCGAATGAGCTAGTTGGGTACCCAGCTAGTTCATTCGCAACCTGCGAATGAACTAGCTGGGATGAGTAGCAACGTCTGGGGGCGGACGTCTAGGGGCGTGGTACATGACGTAGCTGCTGGTATTTGCATTTCAATGATAGGGCACATTTGATTGGGTCATTCTGAAGTCTGGGGGCAGGGCTAGGCATACAGAAATACGCTACAGCCCTTTCCATGCACCCTGGTTCTGTTTATAGTCCCCAGCTCAACAAATTATGTGTTTTAAAATATGTTGCGACCTTGGATTGTTGTTAAAAACGGAGGGATACTAGCTAAGGTGTGCGGATGTGTGGATGTGTGCTTAGCTGGAGCTGAGGATGCGGAAAAAATTCTTATTGGGGATTGGAACACGGATATGCAACAAAAAAATGCACCCGTCTTCAAATCCTTCAATAGGTTTTGTGATCTGCACGGCCTCAGCCAACTAATCACCCAACCCACAAGGATATGTGAATCAACTCAGACTACCATTGACCTCATACTGACCTCTGACAAGTCCAAGATCTCCAGTAAAGGGGTTATAGCATGCGGGTTAAGTGATCATTACATGATATTCTGTACCCGCAAAAAGCTAAAACTAAAGGCTGGCTGTCACAAAACAGTCACATCTAGAGACCTCAAAACCTACTCTAGCGAGGCCTTTAACCTTGAACTGGAGAGTCTGGACTGGTCAGATGAACTCAATGGTACACTGGTTGAAGAAACTTGGCTTGGCTTCAAAACCAAATTTTCATCAATACTAAACAAAATGGCCCCCCTAAGAACCACCAGGGTAAAAAATCGCGCTGAGCCATGGATGCACACTGAAATACTGACCGCTATGAAAGCCAGAGACAAAAAATGCTCTGAGTTTCGTAAAAGTCAGTCAAAGCTTACCAAAAGCACGAGCAGTGAACTCCAAGACCACGTGACTGAACTCAAACTAGAAAGAAACAGACTAAGAAATGACGTAAACTCCATGATCAAAACTGCAAAAAAAAATTTCATCAATGACAAAACCGAGGAAAACAAAAATAAACCACGTGAACTTTGGAAATTACTCAACAATCAACTAGGCTGCAGTAAAAAACTCAAAACCAGGTTCTCAAACATAAACATAAAGACGGACAACACGCTCATCACAGACAAGCTGGATGTAGCCAATTACTTAAACACATTCTTCACAAACATAGCCACAACACTGGTAAACAAACTACCCTCCCACTCAGGGCAGTATGGGGTAGAACACATAGTAGCATACTACATGAACCTAGGCGTCCACAAAGACGACTTCAAACTGGAAATAGTAACTACAGATGAGGTACTCAAAAAACTGAGCGCCCTCCAACCAAACAAGGCCACTGGCCATGACAACATCCCCTCCAAATTCCTCAGAGACTCAGCAGCAGCCATCACCCCAGTCATCACACACATAATAAACCTCTCCATAAAACAGGGACACGTCCCCAAGGACTTCAAAATTGCGAGAGTAACACCCCTGCACAAAAAGGGCAGCAAATTAGACCCGGGTAACTACCGCCCTGTTTCTATCCTTACATCCATCTCGAAAGTCATAGAAAAAATAGTATACGAACAGATCGAAAAATACCTCGCGGAAAAAAATCTAATCTACGAATTCCAATCTGGCTTCAGAACATCCCACTCCACTGACACATGCCTTCTCTACTTGAACGACCACATCAAACAAGAGGTGGACGCGGGCAAATACTGCGGCATGGTCATGCTGGACCTACAAAAGGCCTTCGACACTGTCAATCACACCATTCTGATTGACAAGCTAAAAGCAATTGGTTTTGATAGTTTATCAGTGAGCTGGATACAATCCTACCTGGAGGGGAGGGAACAGATGGTGGAAGTAAACGGTACCCTATCCCCCCCCCTCACAGTGAGCTGTGGTGTTCCACAAGGAAGCATACTAGGACCGCTACTATTCCTAATTTATGCAAATGACATGTCGTCAGCTTGTGACTGCAACTTGTTCCTGTTTGCGGACGACTCAGCCCTGCTGGTCTCTGACAAGAACAAGTTACAGGTTGAAAAAGCCCTCAGCTCGGAACTAGGCAAAATCTGCATATGGCTCGCCGACAACAAACTATCATTACACATGGGCAAAACAGAGTCCATTCTCTTCGGTTCAAATAACAAACTCAGCAAGACTGACGGCTTCTCGGTTACAGTGGGTGACAATATTGTCACAAGGAAAGATGAAATTACCTACCTGGGTTCCATCCTAGAGGCTAATCTTTCCTGTGACAAAATGGCATCCAATGTAATAAAAAAAGTCAACCAACGAACGCGATTCTTGTACCGGATCTCCTCTCTGGTAAACAAGAATACCCTGAAGACTCTAGCAGGAGCACTCATTCAAGGGTACTACGACTATGCTTGCACCTCATGGTACCAAAGCACCTCAAAGGCACTAAAAAACAAATTACAAACATCTCAAAACAAGCTAGTCAGACTACTACTTGACCTGACTCCTAGAACCCACCTCACCCCTGCCCACTTTGACAACCTAGGATGGCTTAGAGTAGACGACAGAGTACAGCAACTTGCAATGGGCCTGGTCTACAAGATACACTACGCGACCAAGGTACCCATGTACATGTCAAAATACTTCCCAAAGGTCAGTGAATACCACGATCACAACACCAGAGGGAGCTCCACAAATCATGTAAAACCCAGATTCGGCTCAAACAAGGGACTAAACACGTTTCGCAATTATGCCACATCAATGTGGAACGCCCTGCCTAAAGCTGTAAAGGAATGTGAATCACTACCCACCTTCAAAAACACTCTCAAAAAACACCTACGTGAGACTGCAATTCGAAACTGGCCCCTACAAATGTCCTAACCTAGTTGTACAGTAAATGACCAAGTAAGGCTTTGTCAACATTCCAATGTACAGTGTAAAATGTGTATGTGTCCCCTACCCAACCCCCCCCCCCCCCCCCCCCCCCACCTCCAATGTACAGCCCTCACCCAACCCACCCAACCCCACCCCACCAACCTCCTCCAATGTACAGTTTCTACGCCAAATGTATATACACTCCTTTTCTGGACACTTTTGTATCACAAACAGTACTGTATTTGCAAATCTGATATGTCATAAATGTATAGATGTAGCAGTACTGTCTATCTGTATGTCATGTATGTCATATATGTTATGATGAATTGAAAATGGGGGACCCTGGTGGAAACAAGACGAAAGTCTTTCTCTGGTCTGCATCCCCTTAACAATTGTATGTATTGAGATGTACTGTACTGTACCCATTCTGCAATCTGTTAATAAACTTTTCAATCAATCAATCAATCAGTTGGCGTATATAAGTTGATTGCTTTAAAACGGAGAGAAATGTCGTATTTACGCTGTTTAAAACGGGCTGATGGACGAAAATCTTTGGTTTTAGCTAATATTATGCGTTTTAAAATATGTTGCGACCGTCGGATTGTTGTTAAAAACGCAGGGCTACTAGCTAAGGTGTGCGGGAGTTGGCGTATATATGTTGATTGCTTTAAGAACGGAGAGAAATGTCGTATTTACGCTGTTTAAAACGGGCTGATGGACGAAAATCTTTGATTTTAGCTAATATTATGCGTTTTAAAATATGTTGCGACCGTCGGATTGTTGTTAAAAACGCAGGGATACTAGCTAAGGTGTGCGGGAGTTGGCGTATATAAGTTGATTGCTTTAAGAACGGAGAGAAATGGCGTATTTACGCTGTTTAAAACGGGCTGATGGACGAAAATCTTTGGTTTTAGCCTAACGTATGGGGTGGCGTTCAATTCGCGAGCGGGTAAGGGGCCTACGTAATGTTTAAAGAACAACATCTAAGGTTATGTGGAATTTACAAATCTAGATGTGAAGAAAGATTTTGAAAAGATGTTTTAATTTTCTTTTAAATTGGATAAGTTGCCGGTGAGGAATAGTTAAAGGACGTGGCGAGGAAAGATGACGTATATTCGCTTCCGGTTTGTGCGATGAGCTCTGGGTATCGTAGTTTTAGTGTTTAACGAAGACCACTACACTTCCGCGTTACATTGAAATCGGGGAGGAGATTGCGGGGGGAGCATATGAATGAATGTGGACGAGAGCCGTGATGTAAGTGGTTGCCGATACGGCTGTGGGGGTGCTAGAGACATGATCGAATAGACGTTTATGCGCCTCGCTCTCCTGAACACGGCGTGACCCATAACTAATCGATCAGAACTAAATCGGCAGAGAAAAAGCCCATTTTAAAGCACCTATTCCGCATGGACATGCGCAGAGTGCCCATGGAGTCTGGACGACGCGAGATGACGCTCGAATGAATGTGGACTGTTCTATCAGAGGGGGGAGCTTCGGTGGCCAATGTCCTTTCAGCCGAACAGGATAATGAAAAAATGATCCCACTAAATGGCCAGACGCGTCTTATGGCGACATCTACAATTACCTCATTGAGTCTCCAGGTAGACTAATGTTTATATTTAAGTGCAGCGGTCTGTAGCCACTTACATGACCATCGAAGCTCCCCCCTCTGATGGAACAGTCCACATTCATTCATAATCCAATGTACAGTGTTGTTTGTACAGTTGTACAGTGTCCCCCACCCACCCCTCCTACCCAACCCCCCCCCCCCCCACTCCTACCCAACATATTGTTTTCTGAATGATATTTACTATTATAGATGTTGCATTAAGTTTAAGTAGAATTAACAATTCCCCCCCAAAATCTATCTACTTTCTCTAAATATCTCTCATGTATCTCTGTACATGTCAAAATACTTCCCAAAGGTCAGTGAATACCATGATCACAACACCAGAGGGAGCTCCACAAATCATGTAAAACCCAGATTCGGCTCAAACAAGGGACTAAACACGTTTAGCAATTATGCCACATCAATGTGGAACGCCCTACCCAAAGCTGTAAAGGAATGTGAATCACTACCCACTTTCAATAACACTCTCAAAAAACACCTACGGGAGACTGCAATTCGAAACTGGCCCCTACAAATGTCCTAACCCAGTTGTACAATAAATGACCAAGTATGGCTTTGTCAGTATTCCAATGTACAGTGTACAATGTGTGTCCCCCCCCCACCTCCAATGTACAGCCCCCACCCAACCTCCTCCAATGTAGTTTCTACGTCAAATACACTCTTTTTCTGGACACTTTTGTATCACAAACAGTACTGTATTTGCAAATCTGATATGTCATAAATGTATAGATGTACTGTCTATCTGTATGTCATATATGTTATGATGAATTGAAAATGGGGAACCCTGATGTAAACAAGACGAAAGTCTTTCTCTGGTCTGCAACCCCTTAACAATTGTATGTATTGAGCTGTACTGTACTGTACCCATTCTGCAATCTGTTAATAAACTTTTCAATCAATCAATCAATCAATCAAGAGGCTCTATTGTTATGCCTTATTGCCCAACATTACAAAATTGATTATTCTTATTTATACTAACAATGACTAAATTCACACCATTCAAAAGTGTCATTATCACTGTTTTGTTTAGCTAGAATACCTGCACCACAATATAATTTGTGAATTATTAGCCCACTCACCCCCCACAGAGGTGATAAGAGGCATTGAGTTTCAAAAACACACAAATTATTCAAGAACATGCTTGTCAGAGGATGGTTTATTAATCCAGAAATTGTAAGAATTCTATTTACATGATCTATTATGCCAGTAATACTCTCAGTATTCATTCAGTGTACTCATGCATTCACAGGAATATTGTTAATTGTTCAATATATATATACAAAAAAAATGTAATTGTTTAATTTGGGTTAACCTTCTGTCGTGTGGCAGTGAAAGGGTTAAGTGGCACTTTGGTAATTCACATGTAAAATAGAGTGGTTATTTGTGCTTGACAGGTGAACGCCGAACGCTGCCTAGTCAAAGCAAGTCTGAAATAATGTGAAAAAGAGTTCCAGTAAAAGCATTGTAAAAAGTATTTTTTTTTTGCTGTTTAAAATATATTTTTTCTTGACGTTTCTTTTTATGAAGGAGAGCATGGCGCTGTAATATTATTTAAAGGCACTTAATGCCATTGTAAAATTAAGTGGGAGTGTTGTAATATTATTTAAAGGGACTTGAATGCCATTGTAAAATTAAGTGAGAGTGTTGTAATACAGTACTTTTACCTTACCACTAGATGGCACTATCAGTCACTCTCTTTTTTTTTTTTGCTGCTTAGGCACTCTTTCGAAGTTGGTTTTCGGTTAGAGTTTGTCTTAGAGCATGGCGATAGAACGCCATGATATTCTGTACCCGCAAAAAGCTAAAACAAAAGGCTGGCTGTCACAAAACAGTCACATCTAGAGACCTCAAAACCTACTCTAGCGAGGCCTTTAACCTTGAACTGGAGAGCCTGGACTGGTCAGATGAGCTCAATGGTACACTGGTTGAAGAAACATGGCTTGGCTTCAAAACCAAATTCTCAACAATACTAAACAACATGGCCCCCCTAAGAACCACCAGGGTAAAAAATTGCGCTGAGCCGTGGATGCACACTGAAATACTGACCGTAAAAGTCAGTCAAAGCTTACCAAAAGCACAAGCAGTGAACTCCAAGCCCATGTGACTGAACTCAAACTAGAAAGAAACAGACTAAGAAATGACGTAAACTCCATGATAAAAACTGCAAAAAAAAATCATCAATGACAAAACTGAGGAAAACAAAAATAAACCACATGAACTTTTTAAATTACTCAATAATCAACTAGGCTGCAGTAAAAAACTTAAAATCAGGTTCTCAAACATAAACATGAAGACGGACAACACGCTCATCACAGACAAACTGGATGTAGCCAATTACTTAAACACTTTCTTCACAAACATAGCCACAACACTGATAAACAAACTACCCTCCCACTCAGGGCAGTATGGGGTAGAACACATAGTAGCATACTACAAGAACCTAGGCGTCCACAAAGACGATTTCAAACTGGAAATGGTAACTATACAGATGAGGTACTCAAAAAACTGAGCGCCCTCCAACCGAACAAGGCCACTGGCCATGACAACATCCCCTCCAAATTCCTCAGAGACTCAGCAGCCGCCATCACCCCAGTCATCACACACATAATAAACCTCTCCATAAAACAGGGACACGTCCCCAAGGACTTCAAAATTGCGAGAGTAACACCCCTGCACAAAAAGGGCAGCAAATTAGACCCAGGCAACTACCGCCCTGTTTCTATCCTTACATCCATCTCGAAAGTCATGGAAAAAATAGTATACGAACAGGTCGAAAAGTACCTCGCGGATAAAAATCTAATCTACGAATTCCAATCTGGCTTCAGAACATCCCACTCCACTGACACATGCCTTCTCTATTTGAACGACCACATCAAGCAAGAGGTGGACGCGGGCAAATACTGCGGCATGGTCATGCTGGACCTACAAAAGGCCTTCGACACTGTCAATCACACCATTCTGATTGACAAGCTAAAAGCAATTGGTTTTGATAGTCTATCAGTGAGCTGGATGCAATCCTACCTGGAGGGGAGAGAGCAGATGGTGGAGGTAAACGGTACCCTACCCCCCCCCCCCCTCACAGTAAGCTGTGGTGTTCCACAAGGAAGCATACTAGGTCTGCTACTGTTCCTAATTTATGCAAATGACATGTCGTCAGCTTGTGACTGCAACTTGTTCCTTTTTGCGGACGACTCAGCCCTGCTGGTCTCTGACAAGAACAAGTTACAGGTTGAAAAAACCCTCAGCTCAGAACTAGGCAAAATCTGCATATGGCTTGCCGACAACAAACTATCATTACACATGGGCAAAACAGAGTCCATTCTCTTCGGTTCAAATAACAAACTCAGCAAGACCGACGGCTTCTCAGTTACAGTGAAAATGGATTGAAAATGGGGGACCCTGATGTAAACAAGACGAAAGTCTTTCTCTGGTCTGCATCCCCTTAACAATTGTGTGTATTGAGCTGTACTGTATTGTACCCATTCTACAATCTGTTAATAAAGTTTTCAATCAATCAATCAATCAAAGCCACAAGCCCTCCCACCCACCCACCCCCTCCTAATGTACAGTCCCCTCCCCATCATATATACTCTGTCAGGATCTAGGGGTAACAGTACTGTATATTTGAATACCGTTTATGTCACAAATGTATCAGTACTAAATACCTATATGTCCCTATGCCATAAATGTCATGTATGTTGTGTATGTCATAAATGTCTATATGAATTGAAAATGGGGGACCCTGATGGAAACAAGACAAACGTCTTTCTCTGGTCTGCATCCCCTTAACAATTGTGTATTGAGCTGTACTGTACTGTACCCATTCTGCAATCTGTTAATAAAATGTTCAATCAATCAATCAAAGTTTGTAGTCACTTGAACTGTGAATTCTAAAAGACAGACACTTCTAAAAGCACCCCTCCCCCAAAGACTAATGAATTGCGTCACCTCCCCCTCCCCTAAATCCCATTTGTCCAATCACATTCTATCACCGCTCAACTGTATGCAGCTTAACAATTGTCTGTCTATCGTCATATTTTTGGCCACAAGTGGCGCTGTTGCGAGTTTGTGGTGGCGCTGTTACAACATTTAGGAAATAGGAGCAGAGAAGAAGATCCCGATTTACAGAGCTAAGATCAACAAGTTAACGTTAGCGCCGCGGTTTGAAACTTTGAAGGTGAGTGTGTAAACTAGTCAATACGATCTTAAACATGTCACAACAGCAGTCATAGTGTATATTTTCAACAATACGTTTGTTTACCAATAGGTTAAAGTGTTTTTGAGTTCGTGTTGGCTTGGCACTGTTTCAACATTTCGATTTAGGTGACTCGACTCAGTCTCGTGTTTTCTGCTACAGCTACAGCTTATCTATCATAATAACGTTACATGTATGGGAGTTTGCAAAGTTTAAATTGTATTAGCTGTTACATTAATACATTGTGTCCTCCTATCTATCTATCTCAAATCTCACTGTCTATCTGCTATGCTTTTATCTTTTACTCAAGTTTATTTGAAATCGAAGACACTCTGACGTCACGAGACCGCCGCCATCTTGGTATGAGGGTAACAAACTGATTTCTACCATCAAATGTGTAAACTGTTAATATGTACCTCAGTTGCGTGTGGGTCAATGAACACACTTGGGTTTATCAAACCGTGGGTTTAGTCTAGATGGAAATAGGGGTCCACGCGCACCCCCCGGAAATGTTTATGCCACCTGATTTTTCTTAATCCTTAAAGTGTCTACTTTCAGAGTCTGCCAGGTGCCAAGCTGAAATAATGTCCGAAAGGCTCAATTTTTAACCCTTTATTGCACCTTATTGCAACACAAAACCGAAACATTAAAATTTGATGTAGCAAGACTCAAGAGGCATAATCTTTGAAGTAAACAACATACAGAGACAAATGAATGCATTTTCCCATACAATTCTGACCCTAGGAATTCAATGGAATGGTTATTTTTTTGACATTTTACAACATTTTGACTGTATTTCTGGACAAAAACAGCAAACAAATGCAAGAAATGCGTGTCTAACCAACTACATTTTTATTTTTCAAACGCATAGTGAATATTTGTTGACAATCAGTTTTTTTTTCAATCCTCCAACTGTTTATTTGGAAATTATATTGGGTACCAAGCTCAAATAATGTCCCAAAGGCTAGTTTTAACCCTTTATAGCACCTAACCCAAAAATCTAAAAATGAAAATATAATGTAGAAGAGTCATAACTTTTGAAGTAGACAACTAGGCCTGCCGCGATAAGCAATAAATCGATTAATTGCCGCGATAATTTAAATGAATGCAATGATTTTGACGGACGCGATTAATTGCTATTTGCGCGTTTGTTTTAATGAGGCGGAACCAGTGCCCCTTGTCAGTCACTGTCCGTGTTGGGAGGCGGGCCGCTGCCGCTGGCTTTACTACAGAGCACAGCACAGGAGCTCCGTGGGGCAACACCACATAGCTTAACTACATTTCTCAATAGTGTTGCTCCTTTTAACCAAGTAGCGTTATTTGTAGTGTAACGTTAGAATAACACAGAATAACGTTAATACAATTACATGCATCATTGTTTACAATGAACGGGTGGGGCTAGTCAAAGGACTGGAGACGGGGACAAGTTAAACATGAATTAATTTATTATAACGGGTCGTTTTCGAGTCGTGCTGCAGTGCCTACGCACCACAGTTATTCTATTATAATACTGCTTTGACGCTTCCTCCTCATCGTTGATTGCCTGTAGTAGCTGCATCTAACGTTAGTAGCTAACGTTAAAACTAAAAAACACAACCGGACGAGTCAAGTTGTCGGCTAGGATAATCGCAACAATACTTCCGGTCCGGTCGGTGGGCTTCAAAATAAAAGTTTAAACACCGGAAAAGACGGAGCGGTGGGCTTCAAAATAAAAGTTTTGGGAAATAAATTTCTAAAAAAAATTCTCTAACCGGTCGCAATAATATCGCTTATCGCGATATTTTCGGGGGCAATTAATCGCCCAGCAAAATGTGTTATCGTGGCAGGCCTATAGACAACCAATACATTTACCTTTTCATGTCACTACCAACTTGCTGACCTAAACTACTCATCCTCATCGTCACTGAAGAGATCTTCTAATTCAATTTCTTCCATCTCCAGCTCTTCATCCTCATGCTCGTACTCTCCATCCACTTTACCCACAGACAAAGTTATTGTTGGCGTAATCGGTCACCTTGTCAAGGGCTGCATGCTCTTCTGACTCTGCTCTCTGAGCCAGTACCTCAACAAGAGAAGGAGGGAGGATGGGTCCAATTGCCCAGACCGGTTCCAACACCTCCTCTTCTCCTGTCTTCTCCCAGCCCATGCCTGGATCATGTGGTTTTGGGCTCTTGATTATTGCCTTGTCTGCTCTCTTATAGAAGGCTCGCTGGACATGTGGAATGAGACGGACCTTGGCAGGCGTTCCAGGTCTACTTTTGACTTGGAGTCCAGGACTTTGTCAGCGCCGACCATCTTTCTCATCATTTTCACCCGTACTGTGTCAACTGATGTCATCCGTGCTTGGCCATACATAATGCATGTGAAGCTCTCCATCTCCTCTTGAAGCTCATCAGTGACCATCCAGTCTGCACCAAGCTGCCTGAAAGCTTTGTGGAGTTTACGAGTCTTTTCCAGCTTCTTCAGGGGATTCACCTTGCATTTGCCTTTAAAAGCGCTGATACAGTCCTCCCCAGTAAAGTCGTAGAATCCCAGCAGTGTGCTACAGTAGTCGGGGCCCAGTAATTCCTCAGCAGCAGGGGTAAAGTTGGCATTCTTGGGGAATTTGGGGCCAACTCTTTTGAATGCCAGCTCTGGCAGCGTCTCGGGAGGCGTGATCTTAAGGCTTCTCATCTTGGATGACCTGTCATAGAGAGGAAGGGTCCTTTTCTTGGTGCTCACATGGCTCTCCTTCACTTCTTGAATCATGATTCCCCCGGCGCTGTTTACCACATTTGAACCATGAACGTTGGTGGTGATTCTGTTCAGGTTGTCCCACTCGCTGTGAAAAACAGTGTTTCCCTCGCCAGTGGTGATTTCAGGGGTCATGTTGGTGGACATCTCATCAAAAGCATTGGCCATGGCTGTCTCAAGTTCCATACTGAAGTCGTATGTCTCAGAGTGTCCTAGTCGTGAAAGGATGGTTGTGAGCTGTAAAGAATAAGATAAACAAATGTTTTTTTGTATCAATATCAAATACCTGTATGAAGCATAGTTGAGCAATGACAATGTAGGACCTCATAAGCAATAAGTTAGTTGATCACTCACCTGTTTGCTTCGATAGAGGTGCCGAAGTGTGGCACACAGGAGGATGTGCTTTTGGAGTTTCACTTCACTTGCTGTTAGTTGCTGCTCGACACTAGGGCTGCACGATTTTGGGAAATAATCTAATTGCGATTTTTCGGACAGATATTGCGATTGCGATTATAATTTTTTTTAAGCAGCCCCACAGAGGTTTATTGTAAAATGCGGCTTGCATCTGGCCTACGCGGTGGGTCTGTTCGGGACACAGAGTCTGAACATTTTTCTTTTTACCTGGGAATCGATACCGGTACGGTACCCAACGGTACCTTTTTTTCCCTGTACTTTACTCTCCCTCTCTGAAGTAAACTTCACAACACACAATCTAAAACCCCTTACCTCCCTCTCCCAAACTGTTCCTACAACAATTTTTTTTATGTTGCATGATCATGTATATTTTGTATTATAATTTTTTTTGTGTTTAAATATCAACATTATCTGGCAATCCTCAGTAAATACTATCAAATGAGATATGAGACACGTGCACACACACACAGAAAAGGAGAATTGCTTAAATTATTTTAGAATACTTCAGCTAATGAAGTTAAATGTTTATTATCAACTATCCAGTTCGTTTTTATAGTGCAACGTTTTTCTACATTAATTGAACCAGTAGAGAGAGATGCCCCCACCCCCCCCCCCCCACCCTTTCCTTACTCGGCTCAGATGTTTTCTCTGTCTTGAGCAGGGTTAGCTAGGAACAGCTTTCTCAAGCTTCGCACCTTGGGCATGGAATGGGCTACAGGACCATTATCCACTTACACCCCGGTCTCTCTTGGTGAATTTAAATCTGTATTACATAACTTCCTACAAGAAGAATGTTGCTGCTTTCTGTAGTCGGGTCCCAACTGCAAAATTACTGTATTACCCTGTATTATACACTTTTACTATCATGTAGACTATTCTGCTTTGTTTTTGTGTTTACATGTGATGTATTGTATATATTGTATACATGCACATTTATTATGTTCTTGTGTGATGTATCGCAAATTTTTATTGCTGTGTGATGTATTGCAAATGTTATTGCTGTCATCTTGGCCAGGTCTCCCTTGCAAAGGAGATCTTGTCTCTCAATGGGACTTCCTGGTTAAAATCTTATTTATTTAATTTTTTTTTAATTGCAGGCGATTTGATAATTGCATCATTACAAATTGCGATTTCGATAAAAAATCGATTAATCGTGCAGCCCTACTCGACACACATCTTGTGTAATCGAATAGACCAGCCTCTGCGTCTTCTCACACTTTTCTTCATCAAGTGTCCCAGTCACCACTGAGCTCAAATGGTACAAGATGCTCTGGGAGCAGTTCATCCATTTTCACAGCATCCAGCTTGTGTGCAGTTGGGGGCCATGGTAGCTCCTTTGACTCTTTGAATGCCTTTATAATGTGAGAATTGAGGGTGAGTGCTGCTTCTTGTAGTTAATCAGATGTTCCAAGTTTGTACGCACATTTAACTGCTTCATCTACAGTAATGCTTGAGCTGTATATAAGGTTCAACTCTAGAATATTCACTATGTGCTTTAAAAAATGAAAAGGTAGTTGGTCATACACACGTTTGGTCATTTCTTGCTGTTTTTGTCCAGAAATACAGTCAAAATGTTGTCAAATGTCAACAATAACCATCCCCTTGAATTCCTAGGATCAAAATTGTGTGGGAAAATGTATTTTCGCTCTGTAAGTCGTCTACCTCAAAAGTTATGCCTCTTCTACATTATATTTTCATTTTAAAAAATTTGGGTTAGGTGCTATAAAGGGTTCAAACTAGCCTTTGAGACATTATTTCAGCTTGGTACCCAATATAATCTCAAAATAAACACTTGGAGGATTGAAAAAAAAAATTATTGTCACCAAATATTCACTCTATGCGTATTGTATTGTATTTTTTGTCCAGAAATACAGTCAAAATGTTGTCATGTCAAAAATAACCATCCCATTGAATTCCTACGGTCAGAATTGTATGGACAAATGTATTAATTTGTCTCCATGTTGTTTACTTCAAAGGTTATGCCTCTTGCTACATCACATTTTAATGTTTCGGTTTTGTGTTAGGTGCAATAAAGGGTTAAAAATGGAGCCTTTCGGACATTATTTCAGCTTGGCACCTGGCAGATTCTGAAAGTAGACACTTTAAGGATTAAGAAAAATCAGGTGGCATAAAAAGTTCCGGGGGGTGCGCGTGGACCCCTATTTCCATCTAGACTAGTTTATTTAACATCTAGTTGTGACGTGACGACAAGAGCAGGTTCACAGTAGCGAGGCAGTTTGTAAGCAGTAGTACTACAGGTACGGTGGCTCGTAGTAGACGATAGTCAAACTGGATAATCATTTAGCCAATGATCTACAAAATGCATGCGTTGAGCTCCGTTTTTATTACATGGAATTATAAACAAAAGGTCAAGAGCAATGTGTTTGGTTAGCAGACATGTCCAAAAAAGGAGTAGAGGGAAGCTAAGCTTATTGATCCCTACCCCCTTACATTTATGTTTGTTCTTCCATTAATTTGACTAGATATAACATAATTTAGTATAGGGCTGGGCGATATGGAAAAAAATCATATCGCGATAACGATATGATAATTTTATTTTATTTCTCGATATCGATAATTATCGAATTGTTATAAGTATAAAAAAAAAAAACTTTTTTTTTTTTTTACAACAGATGTTTGTTTATTTTGCAGAAATTCTTTGTCATTGCCGCCATCTTCAGTGTTACATCCCCTCACACTCCAGTTCTCAGGCTGCAGCTGGTTTAAAAGCTAAAGTAAACCGGCTTCTCTGCTGGCTGTGGCTCCAGAGGAGTTGAACAGTTCTGGCTCTGCTAGTTTATTTTCGATCTTTTGGCGCTTTTTTGGTGGACAAACCACCGCACTGTGACTCGTGACTGGAGTCTAGTTCTGCTAGCACACATAGCCTACTGTGTACAGATGGTTTCAAAATGTATTTTAAATTAGAAAGCAAACAAAATAAATGGACAAGAGAGAAATAAATCTGAATTTGGTCAGTATTGTCATTTGGACAAGCAAAGCCATTACTTTAAGTTGCAGGCAAGAAAGACAGTCTGTCCACTGTCTCTGGTTTTAAAACTGCCCTGTTGCAGGTAAAAAAGGAAAAAAAAGATTTTTCGTTTTTTTTTTTTCGATATTCGATATCGATTATTAAAATATATCGCAATATTTATCGTTATATCGCCCAGCCCTAATTTAGTATATTACAATATAGAATATACTTTTACTTATACCGGTATTTAAAAGAGAAAAATCAAATAAAATTGATTCACTTGACAGCAGTGAATATAGTACAGCACTACATAACACAATATAACATAACTTTGTTTATCCTCATTACTCATTTCTGTATTTCTCTAATGTGTGTTTTTTTTAGCTGCTTTTTAAATTGTGCTACATGTTTACTCAGTTTGATGTATTCAGGTAAATTATTCCACAACTTCACTCCACACACCGATATGCACATGCTTTTCAGCGTAGTGTGTACCATTTGTTGTTTAAGATTCCCTCTCCCTCTTAAGTTATATTCTCCTTCCCTGTCTCTGAACCATTTTTGAATGTTGCCTGGGATTAGTTTGTATCTGGCTTTGTATACAATGAGGGCAGTTTTTAAATCCACTAGATCCATACATTTCAATGCTTGTAGCTTTATAAATAAGTTATTAGTGTGTTCATAATATTCTACATTGTTGATTATTCTTATTGCTTTTTTTGCATGGTGCATATTGGCTGTAGAGTGCTTTTGTAGGTATTACCCCACACCTCCGCACAGTAGCTCATATAGTCATATACCATAGGAAGAGTGTACAGTACAGTGTATACAGTGTTTTTTGGTTTAGAATGTGCCTTATCTTGCATAAAACACCAACACTCCGTGCCAATTTAGTCCTGACATATTTGATATTAGGTTTCCAGTTGAGTTTGTTCACAGTATCCATAATTTCATTTTTATCCGTTTTTCTCAAGAAGATGGTACTTGTGTTTCGTTATATAAAATAATTAGAAACACCTCCCCCTTGTGGCGGGGTTATCTCCTCTGCCAGTTTACATTAACAAAGAATCTGTTGAATCTTTCTGCCACCTCATTTTTCTTACTTACTGACTTTCCCTCATCTATAAATTAATCTGGAAAGCCAGAACTGTTGATTTATTTCTTAGAATTGAGTTTCGAACCTGTCCATCTCACAACTGATGTCTCTACAGGTGTGTGTGCGTGTCGTGGTGGCTTGGGGCGCAGCGACACGAGAAGGCCTGAGCTCAGTGTTTTGGGCACATGTAGTGATGCAAGATATATCGGCCGCTGATATAATATCGGCCGATATGGCCGTTTCTTTACACATCGGTATCGGTCCGATATCAAGATTGGGCCGATATAAAAAATTATTATTATTTTTTTTACATGTTTTGACCTTAAAGGGGAGATGAAGCGTTAAACAATATGAGCCTAGTTTGTTTGTTGTGTACCTTGGGTAAGACATGGTCCTATAATCAAATGTGAAATCCTGCTTATTTGTCTGAAAACTCGTATTCAATTTAATATTTAATATATTTATTATTGTTGTGAGAGTAAGAATGCTTAAGTGCCTGTAGTAAACTGTGCCGTACTGTGTTTCAGCCAGAGCAGCAGACGGAGGACCTGTTGGTTCTGACCGAGTCCTGGTTCTGCCTGCTGTCCCACCAGCCCATAGACATGTTCCGGGGAAATCAGCACACAGCCTGAGCTGCACTGTGGGGCGATGAGCATATTCACTGAGTACTGAGCACAATGTTAACACTGTCTCCTCCATAGACATATATAAAGACTAGATGACTCACTGGCCAAGTTAGTAGACAACATTGTCCTAATAAATTAAATGAGTCATATAAATCTTCAATCGCAGCAGGGACCCCAACAGGGGCCGCACCATTGTGCAGGGCTGGGGGTTTTCAGCACATTTTATTATCATAAAATGTGTTTCTTGATATGAAAATGTGCTTCTTGATATGAAAAGTATCTGACTGATGCACCTAAATTATGTATTTCTGTTTGTCTCAGGTGATGTGATTACTCAACAGTTTGGGGACTTTCTGTCTGTTGAAGCAAGAGATAACGGCTTCCTCGCCTACGGGAAGGCTGGGTC
Organism: Notolepis coatsorum; assembly: GCF_963971535.1. NCBI lineage: Eukaryota > Metazoa > Chordata > Actinopteri > Aulopiformes > Paralepididae > Notolepis > Notolepis coatsorum. The sequence continues at coordinate 121,861,052 of NC_140176.1, forward strand.
CTGGTCCTGGCCCAGCTCATCACAAAATCCAACACCCTCAGGAAGCGCCAGAGAAAAGATGGTGGAACTAAAAATGGTTGAAGCAGAATTGGAGAAGAGGGCCATAGAACTGCGATACATGCCCCCCACATGACATTATATACATTGGAGAGTATATACATTTGAGGGGGAAGAAACTGTACATTGGAGGAGGTGGGGGTTGAGTAGGTGGGGCGGGGGGGGGGGGGTAACTGTTCATTGGAGGGGGTTGGGTTATAGTCCAGTCATTATAGGCCAGAATTAGGCTAAACCTAGGACAAATTGCAACATTAGCAAACTCAACTGATTTTGTATCCTCAATATGTCTTTAGTGAGAGAAAAAAAGTCCCAAACATTGTGTTTTTTTTCAATGTTTTGTTACCCCTATAGTCCAGTCATTATAGGCCAGAATTAGGCTAAACCTAGGACAAATTGCAACATTAGCAAACTCCCTCAATATGTCTTTAGTGAGAGAAAAAAAGTCCCAAGGAATCCCATCATGGGAAATGTGTTTTTTTTTCAATGTACTTGATTGCTGGCAGGATCACTGACGACACTGTCTTTCAGAGATTGTGACGCGTTCAAATTTTGAGGTAGCTCAAAAGTAAAGATACCATTTGATTCTAGACAACCTCGGGTTTCCAATGAGACCAACCATGTCATGTTACCTCATTGGAAAGGGGGCTACATACCTAATTATTCAAAGTTAAGATGATTTTTTTTGGGGAGGGAAATATGGCCATCACCATTTTTCAAATGGTCCCTTGGCCTTCTACCTCAATATATGTTAATGAAATGGGTTACATGGGTACCTACAAGCCTCCCCTATACAGACATACCAAATTTATGTTAAGCCCATGTAGTTTTGTGCAAGAATCATGTAGTGTTTTGCATGCTGTACAAATATGTAGTTTCCGCCTATTATAAAAAACCCCATCTCCATGGACCTATCCCCACGGACATAAACCCTTGAGCCCCATCCTCGTGGACTGAGCTCCACAGAGCCTATCTACTAATATTCCAAGAAGAAAAAAATTTCTTTATCAAATGTTTTGATTAGTTCTAGCGTGTATGCTAATTGGTGCATATCAAATAAGATAATGTGTGATTTGCATGAGTAAACAGAATAATTCAATGAAGTTGTGATTGACTTTTTTTCTTGTCTTTGTGTGTGTAATCAGCTTGTGAGTTTTTATAGTGATATCTAAAAGTAAAATTTTCACCACTGTTATAATCGATATGAACATATATAGGTCGTTTTCAAAACTTTCCCATGTGGGATTCCTTGGGAGTTTTTTTCCCTCACTAAGGACATAATGAGGATACAAAATCAGTTGAGTTTGCTACTGTTGCAATTTGTCCTAGGTTTTTTCATATAATGACTGGACTATTAGGACATTTACAGAGGCCAGTTTCGAATTGCCGCCTCCAGTAGGTTCTCCTTGAGAGTGGTTTTGAAAGTGGGTAGTGATTCACATTCCTTTACAGCTGTGGGTAGGGCGTTCCACATTGATGTGGCATAATGTTTGTTTGTTATGTTTTAATAAACATCTTTGGACCATGTGTAAATTTTTTATTCAAATACAAAAGTCTGGTGCAAATTTCGCTTGAATACGCTCATTGGAAATACATTTACTGAACAAAATGTTGATGTGTTCAATAATTATTTCCCCCACTGTACACTGCTATCATACATAGTTATATGGGTTATATGCAGGTGTATAAGTAGGTATATAGAATTATTATGGTTATATATGCTGTAAATATAAATTAATACTCTTGATTCCAGTCCAGTTCTGCTTGTGGAGCAGACCTCAATCACACTAATCTGTAAATTCAACTAAATTTATTTATTTAATAAACATTTATATGTAAACATGCCAGATTGTAGCTATAAACTCATTTCCATCTACAAACTTTAACACACTTGGGTGGTTACTGTATAAAGTAGTAAGTCACTGGATGGTAACCTGGTTACTGTATTATTAAAAACGGTAAGTCACTATGGTGAATATTAGGGATGTCCGATATTATCGGCCGATATCGGCAGTAAAATGTGATATCGGAAAGTATCGGTAAATTTTTATTTTTTTTTTTTACATTTATTTAACCTTTATTTACCCAGGCAAGCAAGTAAGAACCAATTCTTATTTGATTTATTGTCAAAAGTATGCATGTTGGTTTAATTCAACAACAAGACATATGTAATGTTAATTTTTACTTTTTTAATTATCATATTTTGCACAGATAATGCTTACATTTAGAAAGCCTTTTGAATGCATCCAGTGAAATTATTAATTACCTGAAATTATTCAGTTTTTTTGGGGGGAAACCCTGCATATATCGGTATCGGTTGATATCTGTATCGAAATTAAGAGTTGGACAATATCGGAGTATCGGTAAAAAAGCCAATATCGAGCATCCCTAGTGAATATAAAACGTTAAGTGGATGGTTACTGTATAAACGGTTTCCATCTAGTCCCTTTGCAGGTTGATGTGAACACAAAACATGCAAAGAACATGCAATACAAAGATAATAAACGTACATACTAATTGTGTAGTAGTTAGTTATTATTGTATTAATATTCTACAGTATCGGCAGATCGCTGCCATCTCAAATGAATCTTCTGTACATCCCTGCAAGAAAGCCATTGAGAATATATATAGTGTGTTATTTAATTTCTTTAATCCATATGTGTTGTCTGGAAGCACTTTGCCGTATTCTATTATAATATTTTTTTTGTTTGTGTTGTATGTTACATACGTCTGGTGGCAATCAATTTCCCCATTTGGTGATTAATAAAGTATATTCTCTCAAATCATTTTCAATTCTCCGTTTTCTATCAACAAATCTCGCATATCCTTGTCAGACAGATTGCCATACATTCTAACAACTTCAGCCATTTCTCTACTATACTACTGTAACGTTGAATCTTGAGACGCAACTATATTTGAACGGAACTGCAAACTTGAACCACGGCCGCTGTCCGCCCCGCCCCCAGACTTCAGAATGACCCAATCAAATGCGCTCTGTCATTGAAATGCAAATACCAGCATCTGCGTCATGTACCACGCCCCTAGACGTCCGCCCCCAGACGTTGCTACTCATCCCAGCTAGTTCATTCGCAGGTTGCGAATGAACTAGCTGGGTACCCAACTAGTTCATTCGCAGGTTGCGAATGAACTAGCTGGGTACCCAACTAGCTCATTCGCAAAATGATCCTTGCGAATGAACTAGCTGGGTACCCAGCTAGCTAGGTCATCTTTGCGAATGAACTAGTTGGGTACCCAGCTAGTTCATTCGCAAAATGATCCTTGCGAATGAACTAGCTGGGTACCCAGCTAGCTAGGTCATCTTTGCGAATGAACTAGTTGGGTACCCAGCTAGTTCATTCGCAAAATGATCCTTGCGAATGAACTAGCTGGGTACCCAGCTAGCTAGGTCATCTTTGCGAATGAACTAGTTGGGTACCCAGCTAGTTCATTCGCAAAATGATCCTTGCGAATGAACTAGCTGGGTACCCAGCTAGCTAGGTCATCTTTGCGAATGAACTAGTTGGGTACCCAGCTAGTTCATTCGCAAAATGGTCCTTGCGAATGAGCTAGCTGGGTACCCAGCTAGCTAATGTGTCAGCTAGCTGGGTACCCAGCTAGCTCATTCGCAAGGACCATTTTGCGAATGAGCTAGCTACTAGCTGAGGCAAAATTTGGTGTAAAGCCTATGGGACAAAGCCGGCTAGTTAACTAGCTAAGACACGTGCTACCTAGCTAGCTGGGTACCCAGCTAGCTGACACATTTGCAACCTAGGTAGTGAGCTAGCTCATTCGCAAATGTGTCTTTGCGAATGAGCTAGCTAGGTACCCAGCTAGCTAGGTCATCTTTGCGAATGAGCTAGTTGGGTACCCAACTAGCTCATTCGCAAAATGATCCTTGCGAATGAACTAGCTGGGTACCCAGCTAGCTAGGTCATCTTTGCGAATGAACTAGTTGGGTACCCAACTAGCTCATTCGCAAAATGATCCTTGCGAATGAACTAGCTGGGTACCCAGCTAGCTAGGTCATCTTTGCGAATGAACTAGTTGGGTACCCAGCTAGTTCATTCGCAAAATGATCCTTGCGAATGAACTAGCTAGGTACCCAGCTAGTTCATTCGCAAAGACACATTAGCTAGCTGGGTACCCAGCTAGCTAGGTCATCTTTGCGAATGAGCTAGTTGGGTACCCAGCTAGTTCATTCGCAACCTGCGAATGAACTAGTTGGGTACCCAGCTAGTTCATTCGCAACCTGCGAATGAACTAGCTGAGATGAGTAGCAACGTCTGGGGGCGGACGTCTAGGGGCGTGGTACATGACGCAGATGCTGGTATTTGCATTTCAATGACTTGATTGATTGATTGATTGATTGATTGATTGATTGATTGATTGATTGAAAAGTTTATTAACAGATTGCAGAATGGGTACAGTACAGTACAGCTCAATACATACAATTGTTAAGGGGATGCAGACCAGAGAAAGACTTTTGTCTTGTTTACATCAGGGTCCCCCATTTTCAATTCATCATAACATCATAACATCATAATAACATAACATCATAACATTCATTTAACGTTATGCAGTGTTTGTGAATGTTAAATGTGGGGAATGTTTGTGCTGCTGTGACACATTAAGCCTTGGCTCACCCTTGAGTTACCATATTGTGCTTCCTTTATGTTAATAAATATCATTTTTGTTTACAAACCTGGTCATTTTGAGTTACCATATTGTGCTTCCTTTATGTTAATAAATATCATTTTTGTTTACAAACCTGGTCATTTCTGTCAACCAATGAGCTGACAGAACCACCCTCCACCCCCAAACACCCTCTGCTCCGCCCCAAAACAGCCCTCCGGTCCACCCCCAAACACCCTCCGCCCCCAAACACCATCAGCTAGCTGGTTAACCAACTAGCTCATTCCCAAAATGGTCCTTGCGAATGAGCTAGCTAGCTACCCAGCTAGTTGATTCGCAAGGACAACCTAGCTAGCTGGGTACCCAGCTAGCTCATTCGCAAAGACATATCTGCAACCTAGGTAGTGAGCTAGCTCATTCGCGAATGTGTCTTTGTGATTGAACTAGCTGGGTACCCAGCTAGCTAGGTCATCTTTGCGAATGAGCTAGTTGGGTACCCAGCTAGTTCATTCGCAAAATTGTCCTTGTGAATG
>NC_140176.1:121868770-121891270 GCF_963971535.1 Notolepis coatsorum
GAGGTCTATGTTCAACGTCAAAAATGTCAAGTCAAAATGTTTTATATATTTCCATAGTGAAAGTATATTTTTTGTATATTGAGTGTGTTAACCTCTTAACCTCTATAGCCCGTGCGGTCCGCCGGCGTTAAGGTTAAGCCCTAGCCCTATTTTCTGAAAATCCGACTAAAAATACACACCTAAGTAAATGGAAGATTGCTCCACTTCTACAAGGTCCATTTGCATGTTCTTGGTATCTAGGGACATCTATGGATCACATGGAATGTATTCCCAGTGTCAGAGATATTGTGTCTATTACTAGGCTTGCTTAAATTGTGATGAAACAAAGGAGAATATGAATTATGATTTTTCTTTGCATCTTTGACAGTGAATAACACCATGCTAAAACTTCTGACAATCTGTTGGTAGATTTGTAGATCTGGTATGTCATAAATGTCTAGAGATGCAACAGTACAGTAACTGTCTACCTGTATGTCATGATGAATTGAAAATGGGGGACCCTGATGTAAACAAGACGAAAGTCTTTCTCTGGTATGCATCCCCTTAACAATTGTGTGTATTGAGCTGTACTGTACCCATTCTGCAATCTGTTAATAACATTTTCAATCAATCAATCAAAGGATAATTATCGGGATAAACAGGAGAGGATTCGGGACAACTGCTCGTTGTTCTGGACGTCTGGCCACCACCAGACACCTTCACGGCAGCTAGTTAGCATCATTTTACAACAGCGTTATGTAGTTAAACATGCCTTGCGTTATTATGATGACTTACCCAGCCATACAATCACAATGTGCTGTGACAACTTCTCCATTTCGTTTCGCCACGATCCACGTTTTTAGCGGTGTTGCACCAGACCTCTGAGAATGGTTGACCTAGTGGCAAGGTAGAAAATAGTAGCTAACATTTAGCGCATAGCCTGACTGACGCCAGTGGTGTATCCATGTACATTAGAGTTGAAATAGCAATATAAAAGAGTGATTCTCAAGTAGATTTACTCACCCGCGCAAAAACAAGACGACAGTCATTCAATGCTGCTTTCGATCCGAGGTCGTTGACCCAACCACACACCAAATAGTTATAAGCCTCCAGACTCTTGTATGCCTTCATCTGGCTAGCCGTGTAGTAGGAGGTCTGGAGGACGAGGTAATTGGTTATATCAATCGCCTCAACGCCAGGCAAATCGGTCAAGACGCGAGAAAAATCGATTTTCCTCAGCGTGTACGGATCATATCCAATATGTTTTGATATTTTCTGATGATACCTAGTGCGTGTAGGCTCATCCAACGCTTTTGCGTATTGACTTTCCATTGTTTTGAATCACTGTTCTTGACTTCCTGCCCCCCAGGTGAGTTTCGCGCGTCATCAAAATCACGTGACTGCAAACAAGCTATTACCTGAAATTATTCCGTTTTTTGGGGGAGGGGGGGGTATCGATATGCATATATCGGTATCGGTTGAGGTTGAGGTTGAGGTTGATATCGGTATCGGAAATTAAGAGTTGGACAATATCGGTATATCGGTAAAAAAGCCAATATCGAGCATCCCTAATAAGAACAGATAATGGAATCTACTATATGTACAGTAGGTTTCTTATTCTTGCCAGAGTGCCGCCATTTTTAAACTGATTTCAAGTCTGATTGTTGCTAAATGCTCAAAATAGGGGAGACAAACTAATTGCACTCCAATATATGCCAATAACGTTCAGTTTTGTGGTATATTATCCAGAGTAATAAGAGATATTAAAAAAAATGCATACAGAAGTAATTTGCTTTTTTTGACCTAGAGGCCTCTGGGAAGTGTATTTTTTTTAAATTCCAACGCTCATTGAAAGCTCCTCTTCAAAATGGCGTAAAAATTACTACAATTACCGACGAACACTTTTTCAAAATGGCCGACTTTCGCGATCACAACAACAGAAAAACTAAAACTAAAATCGAACTAATAACACTTTAACCTATTGGTAAACTAACGTATTGATGATAATATACATTATAACTGCTGTTGTGACATGGTTATGATGTTTATACTTGAATATGTTTGAAAAATGAAACGACAATTTTGTCAGACAGTCTGTAGAGCTTGATTTATGACGTGGGTGGACTGCATGGGCTAAAGAGGTTAATTAATATATATATATATATTTTTTTTACATTCGACTAAGAGGTTGGCAGTCGAGTACGGCTCCTTTTGATCGATTAGTCGACTATTCGACTAGTCGAGGTCAGCCCTACACTGTACCATCAAACATAGTTCAGATCAAACTGTCAAAACTAGAAGAAGAACAAGAAGAAGAAGTCTTTATTTGTAGCACACATTACACATAGCAACACACGCATGAAATTCCTCTCTGCGCTTGACCCATCCCAAGCATGCTTCCCCCGAGGGCAGCCGGGAGCAGACACGGGCTGCGGAGGCAACCAGGTGGATGTGGCCGGCAGACCAGCTAACGTTGACGTTGACGTTGACTTTGACTTTGACGTTGACTTTGACGTTGACTTTGATGTTGACTGCTCTAGGATTTGTTTTCCACAGGTGTTCCCAATGAACCTTGATTGCCCACATGCAATCAATACTGCTGTAACCGCATCAGTTACTGTAGTATGCTAGCTGGTTAGCATTCCAATGCTAATTGTTAGAGTGCATCCTGACCCACGGTTAATGCCCACACCATGCCAACATGCATGCTAGCAGGTTAGATATGATATTGCTGTGATATTAGTATGATACTACAGTATATTTCTCTCTCTAAAGGCTCAGGTTTTGATCATATTTGAGACGTCAGAAATCAGTCTGGACACCAGAGAGATCCAGTCAACTCTGCAGCTGTCAACGTGAGACAAACACACACTCACTCACTCACACACACACACACTCACTCACTCACTCACTCACTCACTCACTCACTCACTCACTCACTCACTCACTCACTCACTCACTCACTCACTCACTCACTCACTCACTCACTCACTCACTCACTCACTCACTCACTCATGCACTCACTCACTCTCTCACACACACACACACACACACACACAATCACTCACTCACTCACTCACTCACTCACTCACTCACTCACTCACTCACTCACTCACTCACTCACTCACTCACTCACTCACTCACTCACTCACTCACTCACTCACTCACTCACTCACTCACTCACTCACTCACTCACTCACTCACTCACTCACACACACACACACACACACACACACACACACACACACACACACACACACACACACACACACACACACACACACACACACACACACACACACACACACACACACACACACACACACACACACACACACACACACACACAATCACTCACTCACTCACTCACTCACTCACTCACTCACTCACTCACTCACTCACTCACACACACACACACACACACACACACTTACACACACTCACTCACTCACTCACACACACAACACACACACACTAAACATACACACACACTAAACACACACACAATCACACACACAAAAAAGGTTACTCTTCATGAAATGTTATCTATAGCACCTTTAAGTAATAATATTACTATTACTGCTACTAGTACTAATAATAATAATAATAATAATAATAATAATAATAATAATAATAATAATAATAATAATAATAATAATAACTAGACAATTCCGCGCGGGGGAAATTGTGAAAGTGTGGGTGACGCCTGTGCACCGCCGGCCAACGGGGGAGAGGGTCTCTCGCGAGTCTCTATGACAAACGGTTCAAAGGATACAAAAAGGGGGCCCGGCCTAAGGATCGGGGGAGTGGTCAACATAGACCAATCAAAGAGGATATCCCTACTGAGTGCAATGACACAACCCGCAACACTATTACACTATTACACTATTACACACTATTACACTATTACACTATTACACACTATTACACACTATTACACTATTACACACTATTACACTATTACACACTATTACACTATTACACTATTACACTATTACACACTATTACACTATTACACACTATTACACTATTACACACTATTACACTATTACACTATTACACACTATTACACTATTACACACTATTACACTATTACACTATTACACTATTACACACTATAACACTATTACACACTATTACACTATTACACTATTACACTATTACACGCTATTACACTATTACACTATTACACACTATTACACACTATTACACTATTACACTATTACACACTATTACACTATTACACACTATTACACTATTACACGCTATTACACTATTACACTATTACACACTATTACACACTATTACACTATTACACACTATTACACACTATTACACTATTACACACTATTACACTATTACACACTATTACACACTATTACACTATTACACTATTACACAATATTACACAATTACACACTATTACACACTATTACACACTATTACACTATTACACACTATTACACTATTACACTATTACACACTATAACACTATTACACTATTACACACTATTGCACTATTACACTATTACACACTATTACACTATTACACACTATTACACTATTACACTATTACACACTATTACACTATTACACTATTACACACTATTACACTATTACACTATTACACACTATTACACTATTACACTATTACACACTATTACACTATTACACACTATTACACTATTACACTATTACACACTATTACACTATTACACACTATTACACTATTACACTATTACACACTATTACACTATTACACTATTACACACTATTACACTATTACACACTATTACACTATTACACACTATTACACTATTACACGCTATTACACTATTACACTATTACACACTATTACACACTATTACACTATTACACACTATTACACTATTACACACTATTACACTATTACACTATTACACACTATTACACTATTACACTATTACACACTATTACACTATTACACACTATTACACTATTACACACTATTACACTATTACACTATTACACACTATTACACACTATTACACTATTACACACTATTACACTATTACACACTATTACACACTATTACACTATTACACTATTACACTATTACACAATATTACACAATTACACACTATTACACACTATTACACTATTACACACTATTACACTATTACACTATTACACTATTACACACTATTACACTATTACACTATTACACACTATTACACTATTACACTATTACACGCTATTACACTATTACACTATTACACTATTACACACTATTACACTATTACACACTATTACACACTATTACACTATTACACTATTACACACTATTACACTATTACACACTATTACACTATTACACGCTATTACACTATTACACTATTACACTATTACACACTATTACACTATTACACACTATTACACTATTACACTATTACACACTATTACACTATTACACACTATTACACTATTACACACTATTACACTATTACACTATTACACGCTATTACACTATTACACTATTACACTATTACACACTATTACACACTATTACACTATTACACTATTACACACTATTACACTATTACACACTATTACACTATTACACGCTATTACACTATTACACTATTACACTATTACACACTATTACACTATTACACACTATTACACACTATTACACTATTACACACTATTACACTATTACACACTATTACACACTATTACACTATTACACTATTACACTATTACACAATATTACACAATTACACACTATTACACACTATTACACTATTACACTATTACACACTATTACACTATTACACTATTACACTATTACACACTATTACACTATTACACTATTACACACTATTACACTATTACACTATTACACGCTATTACACTATTACACTATTACACTATTACACACTATTACACTATTACACACTATTACACACTATTACACTATTACACTATTACACACTATTACACTATTACACTATTACACACTATTACACTATTACACGCTATTACACTATTACACTATTACACTATTACACACTAATACACTATTACACACTATTACACTATTACACTATTACACACTATTACACTATTACACACTATTACACTATTACACACTATTACACTATTACACTATTACACGCTATTACACTATTACACACTATTACACACTATTACACTATTACACTATTACACACTATTACACTATTACACACTATTACACTATTACACTATTACACACTATTACACTATTACACTATTACGCTATTACACTATTACACACTATTACACTATTACACTATTACACACTATTACACTATTACACTATTACACACTATTACACTATTACACTATTACACACTATTACACACTATTACACTATTACACACTATTACACACTATTACACACTATTACACTATTACACTATTACACTATTACACACTATTACACTATTACACACTATTACACTATTACACACTATTACACTATTACACTATTACACACTATTACACTATTACACACTATTACACTATTACACTATTACACACTATTACACACTATTACACTATTACACACTATTACACTATTACACACTATTACACACTATTACACTATTACACACTATTACACTATTACACTATTACACAATATTACACTATTACACACTATTACACTATTACACACTATTACACTATTACACACTATTACACTATTACACTATTACACACTATTACACTATTACACACTATTACACTATTACACACTATTACACACTATTACACTATTACACACTATTACACACTATTACACTATTACACACTATTACACTATTACACAATATTACACTATTACACACTATTACACTATTACACTATTACACTATTACACACTATTACACTATTACACTATTACACACTATTACACTATTACACACTATTACACTATTACACACTATTACACTATTACACACTATTACACTATTACACACTATTACACTATTACACACTATTATACACTATTACACTATTACACACTATTACACTATTACACTATTACACACTATTACACTATTACACTATTACACACTATTACACTATTACACTATTACGCTATTACACTATTACACACTATTACACTTTTACACTATTACACACTATTACACTATTACACTATTACACACTATTACACTATTACACTATTACACACTATTACACACTATTACACTATTACACACTATTACACACTATTACACACTATTACACTATTACACTATTACACTATTACACACTATTACACTATTACACACTATTACACTATTACACTATTACACACTATTACACTATTACACTATTACACTATTACACACTATTACACTATTACACACTATTACACTATTACACTATTACACACTATTACACACTATTACACTATTACACACTATTACACTATTACACACTATTACACACTATTACACTATTACACACTATTACACTATTACACTATTACACAATATTACACTATTACACACTATTACACTATTACACACTATTACACTATTACACACTATTACACTATTACACTATTACACACTATTACACTATTACACACTATTACACTATTACACACTATTACACACTATTACACTATTACACACTATTACACACTATTACACTATTACACACTATTACACTATTACACAATATTACACTATTACACACTATTACACTATTACACTATTACACTATTACACACTATTACACTATTACACTATTACACACTATTACACTATTACACACTATTACACTATTACACACTATTACACTATTACACACTATTACACTATTACACACTATTACACTATTACACACTATTATACACTATTACACTATTACACACTATTACACTATTACACTATTACACACTATTACACTATTACACTATTACACAATATTACACTATTACACACTATTACACTATTACACACTATTACACTATTACACACTATTACACTATTACACTATTACACACTATTACACTATTACACTATTACACACTATTACACTATTACACTATTACACACTATTACACTATTACACACTATTACACTATTACACTATTACACACTATTACACTATTAAACCGAGTACAATGGCACAATCCGCAAGTCTCTACGACAAACGGTTCAAGAGATACACTGAGGGGGTGTGGCCTAAGGGGGCGTGGTCTAAGGATCGGGGGAGTGGTCAACATCGACCAATGAAAGGTGGTCAAGATCGACCAATGGCACAATCCGCAAGTCTCTACGACAAACGGTTCAAGAGATACACTGAGGGGGTGTGGCCTAAGGGGGCATGGTCTAAGGATCGGGGGAGTGGTCAACATCGACCAATGAAAGGTGGTCAACATGGACCAATGAAAAATGAAAGAGGATATCCCTACTGAGTACAATGACACAACCCACAAGACAGAGGGCGCTGTCAGCAATTCAGTACTGCAACACAGTGATGGCCAATGATGGGTTAAGTGGATGATGTCATTGGCAGCTCAGCCACGAGCCACACAGCTGAACCAATCATGAGTGAGCCATGAGCCACACAGGTGAAGCAATCACTATGACTTGCATATTTTCTATCCAATGGATTTCTATGGAGGCAGATGCATGACTGCATTGTCACATTGATTAAAAGAAAACTATAAGAGATGAAGCGTTGTGACGCGCACATGAGCACTACAACGAGTAGGCGAAGGGTTGTGCGCGATATTGTGACATTCGTGCGATATTGTGGCACTCCTTCGGCGATCGGAACAGAAGGCTAAAAAATAGTGTGAAAAATGTGATTTCTAGAGGGCGATTGCATGGCGGTCAATGGGGAGGAGAGAACCTTCAAACAAATGGTCGTCAGTTGAGATAGAAATGTCCAATTCCATTTATTTTTCTTTTGTGAGCGGGATGACAGCCGTGTCATCGTTTTGATGTGTTTGTTTTATTTCTACGTCCAAAATTGAGATCACACTCGCAATTCACCCAAGGTAGGGGGAAAAAGATTATTTCAGCTGCTACACTCTAAAATGCAATGCATTCCCAATGGGACCGAAATTTTACCGTTTAAAGTCGATTCGTAGCCAGACGGTGCGGTGAAACTTTACGAGTTCGAATAGCAACTCGAGTTGGAGCAAGCCGGTCGTTTTGATACCTTTCACGTGTATGGGGCGCGAACGCTCTGGCACGAGTGTGTTGGCAAAATCGGTGGAATAAAGAATAATAAAAAGAGTATGGATATGTATAGTGTGGGTGGCAACCTGGCTTCGCCAGGTCACCCACACTAATAATAATAATAATAATAATCTTCTCTCTCCAGGCTCAGTGAACAGTCGGACCTGTCACCTGTGTCTCTGCTGATGATGGTGCAGTATTCTCTAGAGACCAGCTTCACTCAGTGAGTCCTCTTCAGCTGCTACTGATCATACTGCTTCATATCATACTGCTTTAAACTGCTTCATATCATACTGCTTCATATCATACTGCTTTAAACTGCTTCATATCATACTGCTTCATATCATACTGCTTTAAACTGCTTCATATCATACTGCTTCATATCATACTGCTTCATATCATACTGCTTTAAACTGCTTCATATCATACTGCTTCATATCATACTGCTTTAAACTGCTTCATATCATACTGCTTCATATCATACTGCTTTAAACTGCTTCATATCATACTGCTTCATATCATACTGCTTTAAACTGCTTCATATCATACTGCTTCATAATGCTTCATATCATACTGCTTCATAATGCTTCATATCATACTGCTTCATAATGCTTCATATCATACTGCCAGTGCTTCATACTGCTTCATATCATACTGCTTCATAATGCTTCATATCATACTGCTTCATATCATACTGCTTCATAATGCTTCATATCATACTGCTTCATAATGCTTCATATCATACTGCTTCATAATGCTTCATATCATACTGCTTCATAATGCTTCATATCATACTGCTTCATATCATACTGCTTCATAATGCTTCATATCATACTGCTTCATATCATACTGCTTCATACTGCTTCATATCATACTGATATCTCTGCACTGGCTTCATCACTAAGCCGCTCCAACCTCTGAAAGACAGGTTGGTCGTACACTTGTCATCGAAGAGTTAATATAGATCACATTAAGACTTAACTTCTCGTGTCTTCTAATGTGAAGCACATTGCATGTTTCTGTGAATATGTGTAGTATGTTGATTGATTGTTTGATTGATTGTTTGATTGATTGATTGATTGATTGATTGATTGATTGATTGATTGATTGATTGTACACTGTGTTTTTCCAGGATCAAGAAGCCCGGCCACACCCAGTTTAGTGGTCATGTGACCGGAGAATCAGCCATGAAGACGACCTCCGACATCGGCAGCCCGCTGGACTTTACCTTTAAGGTTCTTATAGATAAATTAATATATGACTACAGACAAATATTACACAGCTAGACTTTACCTTTAAGGTTCTTATAGAGAAATACATTTATGACTACAGATAAATATTACACTGCTGGACTTTACCTTTAAGGTTCTTATAGAGTTGTAGAGTTGTAGTGGAAAATGGTGCGACCCAGGTTAGTCGCCGTTGGTTCAGCTCAGCAACGATTGTGCACATTTTTTGTTATTATGTTTGTTTTTACTACTTTTTTTTATGAAAACATCACTGGCGGGGACGTCATACGACCGCCAGTCACTTATTGACCTAAACTCCGGACTCAAAGAGGAGTTTAGAGACACTTTATGCCTAGATTTACCACCGGAGATCAGGCGCCACAACAAGGAGGACAAAGGAGCCGGCAAGAAAAAGAAACACAGAGGGAAGAGAGGAGGAATCAGACTAAAAAGAGCTGCTTACCGCCCGGCAATTCCATCCATCTTTCTGGCGAATGCACGTTCGTTGGAGGGGAGGATGGACGATCTGAGAGCGAGGTTTCGATTCCAACGAGAAGTGAGAGACTGCAACATCTTATGTTTTACGGAAACATGGCTGAAACCAGCGACTCCGGATCACAGCGTCTCTCCCTCGGACTCCTTCACCGTCTTCCGAGCAGATCGCACGGAAGCCTCCGGCAAGAGCGTCGGCGGGGGGTCTGTCTCCTTACGAACAATGGCTGGACTAGCCCCGGGGAGGTAAAGGTACTCTCCCGCTCATGCTCCCCGGACATGGAACATCTCTCCATTCTATGTCGCCCTTTCCACCTTCCCCGTGAGTTTACTGCGGTCATCATGACTGCAGTATACATCCCTCCACAAGCAAACACCGTCAGGGCCCTGGCGGAATTGGCGGAGAATCTCAACAAGCACCAGATTAAACACCCGGACGCAGCCATGATTGTAGCTGGTGATTTCAATCAGGCAAATTTGAAGAAAGTGATGCCGTCCTTTTTTCAACACATTGCCTGCTCCACCAGAGGAGGGAACACACTCGATCACTGCTACACCCCATTCAGAGCCGGCTACAAGGCTGTACCGGCTCCGCCGTTAGCGGGAGCTACTAGCACGTCGGATCACGACGCCATCTTGTTGGTCCCTGCTTACAAACAAAGATTGACAGACCAATCAGAGGCCACGCTTCAGGACGCTCTCGGGGACGTCGACTGGAATATGTTTCAAGGAAGTTCGCGGACACCGTTGTGAGTTTCATTACAACACTGGCTGATAGTATTGTCCCCACTAAAAAGGTCCGGGTCTTCCCTAACCAGAAACCGTGGGTAGATAGTACTATCAGAGGAGCTCTGAAATCCCGCACTACTGCCTACAACCTGGGCAGAGAGTCGGGAAACATGGAGGAGTACAAGGCTACAGTCTATACTCTGCGCAAGGCTGTAAAACTTGCAAAACGGACATATGCTGATAAACTGGAGACACAAATGGCACAAAACGACACAAGAGGCTTATGGCGGGGACTGAGGACAATAACTGACTACAAAGTCAGCGCCCCCTCAATGGGGAGCGACGACGCCTCTCTCGCGGACAAACTCAACTCTTTCTACGCTCTGTTTGGTGTAGACAGTGGCGCCGCTAGCTCAACGTCTAGTGATGTCACTGGCGCGCCGGCTGTTGTGGAGGGGGGGGGGCAACCGCAGGGGGGCGGGGACGCTCTCTCATTGACGGAACACAGTGTGAGAAGAGCATTTATGCAGGTGAACACCAGAAAAGCTGCTGGCCCAGATGGTATAACAGGATGCATACTTAAGTCCTGTGCCAACCAGCTAGCCCCTGTGTTCACCGCCATATTTAATCAATCCCTGGCGGAGTCAGTGGTCCCTGCCTGCTTCAAGATGTCTACCATCATCCCTGTACCGAAGAAACCCTCCCCAACATGTCTCAATGACTACAGACCGGTGGCACTCACCTCTGTGGCCATGAAATGTTTCGAGAGGCTGGTCAAGGATCACATTTGTGCCTCCCTCCCCAGTGATATGGACTCTATGCAATTTGCATACAGGCCAAACAGGTCCACTGACGATGCGGTCTCCCAAGTACTGCACAGCACCCTCTCTCACCTTGACCGCCAGAAGGGGGGCTATGTGAGACTGTTGTTCATTGACTACAGCTCAGCGTTCAACACCATAGTCCCCACCAGACTGGTGGACAAGCTGATCGAGCTGGGTCTGAGCTCCGCTCTGAGCGCCTGGGTACTGGACTTTCTGAGTGAAAGACCCCAGGCGGTCAGGGTGGGGGGTCAGACCTCCAACACCATCACCCTGAGCATCGGGTCCCCCCAGGGCTGTGTTCTGAGCCCCCTGCTGTACTCACTATACACACACGACTGTGTGGCCAAGTTCAGCTCCAACTCCATAGTGAAGTTTGCGGACGACACAGTGGTGGTGGGGCTGATCTCGGACAACGACGAGAAGGCCTACCGGGAGGAGGTTGAGGTACTGGAACGCTGGTGCCAGGACAACAGCCTGCTCCTGAACATTGGTAAAACCAAGGAGCTGATCGTGGATTATAGGAGAGGACAGCAGGAGACACACACACCACTGATGATAAACGGGGCTACCGTGGACAGGGTGAGCAGCTTTAAGTACCTGGGGGTCCACATCTCAGAGGATCTGACATGGTCAACACACATAGACTCAGTAGTAAAAAAGGCGAAGCAGCGCCTCTACCACCTGAGACAGTTAAGGAAGTTCAGAGTATCTGGGAAGATACTCCAGTCCTTCTACTCCGGAGCTGTAGAGAGCATCTTGACTGGAAACATCACTGGCTGGTACGGAAACAGCATGGCACAGGACAAGAAGGCCCTACAAAGAGTGGTGCGCTCAGCCGAGCGTACCACGGGTATTGCACTACCACCCCTGCAGGTTCTATACAACAAGAGGTGCAAATCCAGAGCCTGCAGAATAATGAAAGACCCTCACCACCCCAACAACAGCCTGTTCATGCTGCTGAGGTCAGGCAGACGCCTGCGAACCCCAGCTACTAGGACAGAGAGGCTTCGGCTCAGCTTCTTCCCCCAGGCCATCAGAGCCTTGAACACTGAACTCTACACACACAAGCACACATGAGCACACACACGACACACACACTGTACATGCTCACACACTAGCAGCCACTTTAACATGAGCAAGCACACACTCATGCTGCACACGCCCACACTTATGGCCACTAAGGAAAGGTCACTTTAAAAATAGTATAGCATAACCTGAGATTGTATAAAATATGTACAAATACCGATATGCCCTACTATGTTACTTGTTTATTGCACAATGTTGTTTTATTGGAATCTATTATATATTGTACTACTGTATTGCACATCGTTGCGGGCAAGACCACCCGCATTTCATTGTATACTTGTATGCCGTGACAAATAAAACTCTTGACTTGACTTGACTTGACTTGAGAAATACATTTATGACTACAGATAAATATTACACAGCTGGACTTTACCTTTAAGGTTCGTATAGAGAAATAAATATATGACTACAGATAAATATTACACTGCTAGACTTTACCTTTAAGGTTTTTATAGAGAAATAAATATATGACTACAGATAAATATTACACTGCTGGACTTTACCTTTAACACATTGGCGACCGCTGGGATGCGTCTAATATAGTGGTTGAGTACCAGCTTTTGTAAACAGACCGGTGTCTTTTTGTACAGCTAAATCTATACTTTATAGTATTGCTATCTGTCCATTCTCATTGTCAATTGAGTTCATAAACCGTCCCTACAAAATGGCTTAAAGAAAAAAAAATGCATCAATAGGTTGTCATTTTATAGCGCCGTGAATATAAGCATTATAGCGGATTTTGTCTTGTATATTTTGTGGAAGGCTAGTTATAGGGCTAATAGCTGCTAACGTTATATTCAACAGCATTTCCGTTTTACATATGCTAAAGAAAGAACTCAAACTGCATATCATCGGGACTGTTCCGAAGCATGTATGCATCAAAGGGGGGGGGGGGGGGGGGGGCGGGGGACGTTGTTTATTATTATTGATTACCAATAACAGTGGTCATGTAACTAGCAACATACGCTGCTCGGCTGGTTGCGTATCATAGCAAGCTCTGATCCGGCTGTAATTTATGTGAAAAAGCATTTCCCCGTTATCGATCGGCATCTGGTAGATCGATATGTCCATTGGCTGATGATAAATCCCCTTATTCCATGGTGAAATCTACGATTCGAAACGTAATCCACGGTACAAGATGCTGATTCAGAATCCGGGTACTGAAAATCTCCATTGAAATGAAAAAAAAAAGTCATCCGTTCGCCCACAGGGCACATTGCAGTGGAGCGATGGCGCCCCTAAGAGGATCTGGCCGGTATTGCACATCCTCGAATTCACAGACTAGGGAATATATGCAGTGCCGCTCCGCGACCTTGACCCGGTTATTAAAATGATATAAAAGCAATAACAACTTGCCAGGGCTTTATACGTGATTCTGTCCACAACGCATGGATTCGAAACTCGTATGAACTCGTGGTCGGGCAGCAAAGTGTTAAGGTTCTTATTAGGGATGTCCCGATCCGATCACGTGATTTTCCGAAGATCGGGATCAGCAAAAAAAAAGAAAAAAATCTGCCATTTTTTTATTTATTTTTTTTTTATTTTGTTTTTTTATTCAACAAACATGACCATGTTCACGTCTTAAACTCATACTGAGGCCTTAGTTTTGGTTTTAAATTGCATATCATCATTCATTTATTTATTGTCACACAGAGCAGAAGAATTTTGCCAAAACAAACCAATAGTATCCAGCTGCAGAACGGCAGACCAGCCACACTCTCAGACCCAAATGAATTTCTTTTAATTTATTTTAAAAAATGTATCCCAATTTCTCACATTACATTCACCCTGAATGTTGACGTTATCCAGGTGAAAAGTTAACTTCATAAATCATTTGATGTATAATTAAATCAAAGGAAATGCGTTTGGGTCTGAGAGTGTGGGCGGTCCGCCGTTCTGCAGCTGGATACTATTGGTTTGTTTTGGCAAAATTCTTCTGCTCTGTGTGAAAATAAATAAATGAATGCAATATGCAATTTAAAACCAAAACTAAGGCCTCAGTATGAGTTTAAGACGTGAACATGGTCATGTTTGTTGGGGGGGAAAAAAAATTGATCGGATCAGGAAATATCGGTATCGGTAGATACTCAAAATCACATGATCGGGATCGGATCGGGAGCAAAAAAACGTGATCGGGACATCCCTAGTTCTTATAGAGAAATAAATATATGACTACAGATCAATATTACACTGCTGGACTTTACCTTTAAGGTTATTATGGATAAATAAATATATGACCACAGATAAATATTACTAACTAACTAAAACCCTAAGGACTATTAGCTCCCCAAGGTACCCTAGTGAGTCTGAACAACATGGCTGCCTCTGACCAACATGGCTGCCTCTGACCAACATGGCTGCCTCTGACCAACATGGCTGCCTCTGACCAACATGGCTGCCTCTGACCAACATGGCTGCCTCTGACCAACATGGCTGCCTCTGACCAACATGGCTGACTCTGACCAACATGGCTGCCCCTGACCAACATGGCTGACTCTGACCAACATGGCTGCCTCTGACCAACATGGCTGCCCCTGACCAACATGGCTGCCCCTGACCAACATGGCTGCCTCTGACTAACATGGCTGCCCCTGACCAACATGGCTGCCTCTGACCAACATGGCTGCCCCTGACCAACATGGCTGCCCCTGACCAACATGGCTGCCTCTGACTAACATGGCTGCCTCTGACCAACATGGCTGCTTCTGACCAACATGGCTGACTCTGACCAACATGGCTGCCCCTGACCAACATGGCTGCCTCTGACCAACATGGCTGCCTCTGACCAACAGGTGGAGGTCGTCGGGAAGCCTCTGGGTCACCTGGGCCAACTGGAGGTGGAGTTTGATTGGCCGTGGGAGGTGTCCAATGGGAAGTGGCTGCTGTACATGACGGAGATCCGATTGGTTGGCACTTCAGAGTCCCACTGTGTTCCCCCTGGTGACATCATCAACCCCCTCAACCTCACGGTAACTCTCTGACCCTGAATATCATTTTTATCAGTTTATCAATTTATCCGTTTACATCTATCTAGTGGCAGCATGGTGGTGTAGTCAGGGCTGCCTCAGGGGGTGTGCGAGCAGTGCGGTTGCACAGGGCCTCGCGGGAAGGGGGGCCTCGCAAAAAAAAAAAAAAAAAAAATGTATTATTATTTTTTTTGCGAGGCCCCCCTTCCCGCGAGGCCCTTTTTCATCACAGACCTAAAATCTAGTTTTGCTTATATGCTTATATATTTCACATTAGACACGTTTGTAGAATGTGTCTGACTTGTTCCTGGCTCTGCGGCTCTGCAGATACACTATTGGAGCTCTGGGGCTCTGCAGCAGATATACTATTGGTTTCAACAAAGGGAGGGGTTACATGTGTACAGTCGGCCGGCGTGCGTCAGCTGTGTCTGACTATTTCGCGCGTGCAGCATTGGAGGTTATGCCAGCCAAGACGAAGAGGACGGTCGTTCGGCAGATGGACTGAAGATGAAAGTTGTTGCATGTTAGAAAGTTCAGTCAGGCTAGCCATGTCGGCTTAGCTAAAGGCAGGGACAGCTAGTTAGCTTTAGCTACGTTATAATATCGAGTGCTAACGTGTGGTTCAGTCTGGATAGCCATGTCGGCTAGTAGCTTAGCTAAAGGCTAACTAGCGTTAGCTAACCTAGAGAGAGCGCGTGCAGCATTGGAGGTTATGCCAAGATGAAGAGGACGGTCATTCGGCAGAACTTCATCAACTCCACGCGGTTGTCTCCTTCCTCTTGGACGTTTGGTGAGTTTTTAATGCACTCTATTCTATTCCCGCCGTGGAGATATCTCTCTCTCTCTCTCTCTCGGGCCGGCTAGCTATCGTGGCTAACGTTATGTTGGCTAACATTATGTGGAGCCAGCGGGCTGGCTAGCTGTCGTAGCTAACGTTATTATTGAGCCAAGCCGGCCGGCTAGATGTCGTAGCTAACGTTATATTGAGCCAAGCGGGCCAGCTAGCTGTTGTAGCTAACGTTATATTGAGCCAAGCGGGCCGGCTAGCTGTCGTAGCTAACGTTGTATTGAGCCAAGCGGGCCGGCTAGCTGTCGTAGCTAACGTTATATTGAGCCAAGCGGGCCGGCTAGCTCTCGTAGCTAACGTTATATTGAGCCAAGCGGGCCGGCTAGCTGTCGTAGCTAACGTTATATTGAGCCAAGCGGGCTGGCTAGCTGTCGTAGCTAACGTTATATTGAGCCAAGCGGGCCGGCTAGCTGTCGTAGCTAACGTTCTGTCGAGCTAGCGTCAGTACCTGGCCACTTTATTTGCAGTTAGCCTCTTTAGCTGATGTTGGCCGTTGGCTCCTTGCTACTTTGTTTTCTCTGGTATAGACCCTCTTCTCTTTGGATTTAAGTGTTGATCTTTGTCCTTTTGGATCTATGTATATTCATGTTGCCTTTGTGAAGTTATCTTTTCCTTCTGTTTTGTTCTTCCATTAAAAGTTGAATATCATTTAGGGGCTCATCTTAGCTGTCTTGCTTATCTCTTGCTTCTCTCTCTCTCTCTCTCTCTCTCTCTCTCTCTCTGGACCACAGACTCTCTCTGTCTGGATCATCACAGACTCTCTCTCTCTCTCTCTCTCTCTCTCTCTCTCTCTCTCTCTCTCTCTCTCTCTCTCTCTCTCTCTCTCTCTCTCTCTCTCTCTCTCTCTCTCTCTCTCTCTCTCTCTCTCTGTGTCTGTCTGTCTGTCTGTCTGGACCACAGACTCATCTCTCTCTCTCTCTCTCTCTCTGGCCTTGCTCTGGTGGAGGGTGTGCCACTGTGTGTGTGCCATCATGTTAACGTTAGCCTCAGTTAAACCTTGCAACGCCTCGTTAGATGAAGCTGTGTTCTGAGGTGTCCTGTGTTCTGAGCTGTGTTCTGAGCTGTGTGCTGAGCTGTGTTCTGCATGTGTTCTGTGTTCTGAGCTGTGTGCTGAGCTGTGTTCTGCATGTGTTCTGTGTTCTGAGGTGTCCTGTGTTCTGAGCTGTGTTCTGCATGTGTTCTGTGTTCTGAGATGTGTTCTGAGCTGTGTTCTGAGGTGTGTTCTGCATGTGTTCTGAGCTGTGTTCTAAGCTGTGTTCTGAGCTGTGTTCTGAGCTTATATAATGCTTTTACTAACTATTATATTTCTCTCTCCTCTGGTCAGGGGCATTGCCGGGTCTGTGCAGCGATAACACTGTATATTGACTATAGAACGGGAGCTCTCTCGCTCTCTCGCTCTCTCTTGCTATATGTTGACTGTATCATGCCCAGCCTCGGGCAGCGCTATTATTTAATATATATATATATATTTTTACCTTTAGGGTAAAATGCGTACATGCAGACGCCGCGGCTTGAAGTCTTTTTACAACGCATCCACGTTTCCGGGTTCCCGTTTTGCGCTCTGATTGGCCAGGTCATGTGACATGAGCGCCAATCGTGGGACGGCACGTTTCTACACTGGTTAAGCTTAGGCACTCTTCCAAGTTGGTTAAGGTTAGAGTTTGTCTTAGAGCGTGACGGCAAGTTCTTTCGCCGGTTAAGCTTAGGCACTCTTTCGAAGTTGGTTAAGGTTAGAGTTTGTCTTAGAGCAGGGCGATAGAACGCCAGGTAGTTTGCAGGCTGTTCGACGCGGAAATGGGCAAACACGCTATTGGGCGCACATGTCACATGACCTGGCCAATCAGAGCGCCGGAAACGTGGATGCGTTGTAAAAAGGCTACACGCGACCCGGCGGCATGGGCGGGCATTAGGGGTCCGGGCCCGCCCACTGAGTCAGCTGTGCCCGCCCTGGTGATAAAAGAAATTATTTTTTTCTTCTTTTTTATTTTTTTTCATAGGCGACTAATAGTCGACTATCGGCTGATTTCGGCCAATCAAAGTCGACTATCCAAATCCTTAGTCTGTGACAGCCCTAGTCGGCACTGATGTCAACAACAACACTACTGAAGCTAGCACGGCACTCTGTGAGAATTCGTTTTCTACCCTCAAGAACGTCTTTACAGAACATCGCCTTAGTATGCTTCATCGACGCAAGGCCAATTTAATTCAGTTGGCATTTGAGAAGGACTTAACAAAAAGTTCAGGAATGAGTGGAGGGACAGTGTTTTAAGAATATTTCACTCTGTCCCCAAACGCCGCTTGCCGCTCTACTAATGATGGTGAGTAGCCTGTGGAGGAATTTTGTTTGCTTTTTTATGCACCTTATTTTTGTCAGTTCAGTTCAGTTTGTCAGTGAATTCAGAAGTGTTGAATAAATGGAGACTTTTCAAAGATATAGAATAGAATAGAATAGAAATGTATTATCCTGAGGGAAATTTGACACTGCAAATCACTCAACATTAAACATTTAGACAGAACAAGTCACGAATAAGAATAACAAAACAAATGGCCTAAGAATAGAATAAAATGAAATAGAATAAAAATATAATAAAAGATACAGTAAATAAATACAGTAAAAATATACTGAAGTCTACAGTAGGTGTAATATTGCACAGTGCTGTTTAAAAAGTAAGAGTCCAGGAAGATGGTAACTGTCACTCTGTGCTCAGTGATGCAGTGAGGCCCAGTGATGCATTGTATAGTCTGATGGCTGTCGGAATGAAGGACTTCCTGTGCCGTTCAGTGCTGCATTTTGTGAGCCTGGCACTGACCATGCTCCTCCTGTCAGCCAAGTCTGTGTATAGTGGGTGGGAGGGGTTTTCCCTGATGGCCTGGAGCTTAGCAAGGCTCCTCCTCTCCGCCACCCTCGCTAGGGCGTCCAGCTACACCCTAACCACGCTACTGGCCTTCCTGACCATCTTATCCAGCCTGTTTGTGTCCCCTGCTCTCAGTCCGCTGCCCCAGCAGGTCTGTTATATATATCTGTTCAGTCTGTTTTTGTATAAGTTAATGTTCTTAAGAGAGAGAGAAATTTGATGTTTCAATTGCCTCTCTGCTGTTTAGTTCAGCACCGTGGGCAGCGCCAAGCAAGCCACAGCGCCGCTGTCCCAGCTGAAACGTATAAAAGGGAACCTGTGTTGAAAAACCATTGTGCCCCCCCGAGAACATTTTATGCCCCCCCACTAATTTGTTTCTGCAGCCTGGTCTGCGTACATGTCACCAAGCGGTAGAATAGGAAAATGGCAACAGACTTTCATACATTCAAGTTTCAACACCGAGTCACTGACGTGTTTGGTGTGACTCATAATTAATTATAGTTAATTGTAAAATAGAGACATGAGTGTAATTATTGTCAAACCCTATAAATAGCATTTGGAATAGGTCTTTCCGAATGAATACAGCATGGTTTATCTAGCTTATCAGAATACTTCTCACAGGGTGCGCTCTGCAGGGAACTGTTTTCAGAGATAGGGCAGTCTATTTGCCGAGAGAACATTAAGTAGAGTCCGCTACCCGAGACACATTCTCCTTGATTTGTACTGCAATTTGGGACCCAAATTAAGCGTGGAACAAAACGCACAAATGCCATCCCCGTGCACATTCAAGTCCTCTCCACCCTCAGGTCTTTGGCCACCGGCACGGTCCATCGTGATATTGGAGATGGATCGAGCAATAGACTGTACCACCCATGTAGCTGTTAAAGCTCCATCAATACACAAATGCATTGAATAGTTATGTGAATAGAAAGGGATTCCACTCAGTCAATGTACATGCGATGCGCATTTGGCTGATACATGTCGTTGCTGGTGACCGGGAGGAACACATGCATTGTATTTAATTAAATTGTAATGTTATTACTGGGGTATCTGTAATTAAAATATCACTTAAATGCAGGTGATCGGGGTTATCCACTGAAGCCATAGATATGACTCTGAACGACCCGACAGGAGCACAATTATAACGGGCTCACGCACCTCACAAGAGCCATTTAGAGCACAGTTGGCCTGCTTGTTTGGCACTGGGGGGGGGGGGGGGGGGGGCAGACGCAGAACACCCACCTCCAAACCCGATTAAATATCGTTTAAAATAAAAAGCTAAATACTATTATTTTGTGTCATGTTTCCAAATAAGATTGTTCACAACTAAATGCTTTCTACCTTCAATTTGTTGGTTAGATGACCTCCGTGATCAATCTCACTCTCAGTGAAGTTTCTCATAAGTTCGCTTAGTCCATTATAGTGTTTCATTGCCATATATGGTTAATTAGGGACGGTTCTGTATGCAAATGCTTATAATCATGCACAAGCATAGACGGTAAGAACAATTGGTATATTTATCAACACAGAGGGCTAGATCCACAAAGAATGGATTGCACGGAGCAAGTTGCACCCTTACTGTATTGTACCCATTCTGCAATCTGTTAATAAAATGTTCATTCAATCAATCACCGCGCAGATTGATTGATTGAATGAACATTTTATTAACAGATTGCAGAATGGGTACAATACAGTACGTCTCAATACACACAATTGTTATGGGGATGCAGACCAGAGAAAGACTTTCGTCTTGTTTACATCAGGGTCCCCCATTTTCAATTCATGATGAATTGTAAGTAAGGGTGCAACTTGCTCCGTGCAATCCATTCTTTGTGGATCTAGCCCAGAGTGTGCGTACGACCTGTGCACGCACGGTTGATAAATCCTGATTTTTCTGTGAGTAGAGACATTCTAAATTCCGAGCGCAGGAACGAAAATAGAACACTTTCTACACATTATTCTTAAATGAGGACCCTGGGTTCCATACCCGCTTGGGGACCAGGTTGCCGTGTTGCCAGGTACCCAGGTGGGGTATCTCCCGGGCCGTTCTGTGTGGAGTTTGCATGTTCTCCCCCCGTGCTCGCAAGGGTTTCCCCTCCCGATAAGATAAATCCAATGGAAAAACATGCACAACAGATCGCTAACGCTGTCGCGTCCCTGACGAAGACGGACAGGAGCACTTGGATTGGTCCCCGGGCGCGGCACACGCTGCAGCCCTTGTCTGCTCCCGGCTGACCTTGGAGGGGAGGGGAAGGACGTTTGG